>NC_087207.1:52660729-52663229 GCF_015104395.2 Macrobrachium nipponense
AAATTTGATACTGGACATATTTGATACTGGACATTTTGATGCCGGACATTTCGTTACCGGACATTTTGTGACTAGGATTTTTTACTCCGGACATTTCGATACCACTATGTGTGTGCGCGAAGATAAGAGTTTCTTTGAGGGCCACACTCTTCTTTTCTTGTAATTGGTTGTTTAATTTTTTTTTCAAACACCTGCCTATTTATAGTAAACATTGGTCGGAACCTAAATATCTCACCCTTTTTTTATCACTCTCAGTCTACTACCAAAGGGTCAACTACTAACGCTCAGCTATCAACGATAAATATAGATATTCTTATTGTATAAGCCATGGATCGTCTAATTGCTTCAACAAAAAATGGACAAAAATTAATGGATGATCTAAACTATATATATGATAAACACAAAACTAATAAGGATGGTTCAGAGCAGTATTGGCAGTGCAAAATAGGATGTGTAAAGCCCGCGTACACACTTATGTTGGTGATAGTGACAACAAAATCGTTAAGACTGTTAGGTGAGCATAATCACAGCTACAGCAGCAGAGCGGAATCAAAATTAGCACATCATCAAATGAAAATAATGTCTGGTTCAACACAAGATACTCCTCGTACTATAATATGTAAAGAAACCCAAAATCTGAATGTATGTGCTATTTCAGAATTAGCTTCAGTATCTTCGTTGAGTCGTAGTATCAGGCGTTGGAGACAAAGAGAAGAAAATGTACCGCCTATACTTCAGGCACGGCATGGTTATTTGATTCCTGATCAGTATTGTTACCTTGAAATGGTTTTGAAGTGGCTACAGTTTGACAGTAGACAACATGATACTGAAAGAATTTTAATATTTGCTACTGACCTCGGGAATTAGTGACATCAAAAAGAGCCAAAAGTGTGGGCAGTAGATGGAACTTTTAAGTGCAGCCAATTAGTTTATTATCAGCTGTACACTTTACATATTCAAGACAACGGCATTAGTGTTCCGAGAATGTTCGCCTTGTTGCCAAATAAGATACAAGATACTTATGCTAGACTATTTACTACTATAAAAGAACTCTTGCATAATGTCGAACCAGCCACTGTGATGATGGATTTTGAAAAAGCAGCCATCAATATTTTATTAGATATTTTCCCTAATTCAGGTGTTTCTTGTTGCCTATTTCACCTGTCACAAAATATTTACAAACAAGTTGTAACATTAGGTTTCAAACATCAATATCACCAAGATGATAATTTTAGTTTAAAAGTGAGATGTTTACCCGCGCTTGCTTTCTTTCGCATTGACGATGTTATTGACGGCTTCGAAGAATTAACTGATGACGACGATTTTCCGCAAGAGCTTGCTGCATATTTCGAAACAAATTATATTTTGGAGGAAGTGAGGGGTCGTGGCCAACGAAGGCGAAGAGTCGAGCCAGCCTTCCCTATTCATTTATGGAATGTTCATGAACGCATTGAAAATGGTATGCCACGCACCAATAACTATGTTGAAGGATTTCATAATGCTCTAAGAACGTCAGTGACAAATGTGCATCCTAACATTTGGTCCTTTATAACTGCTTTAAAACATGAAGAGGCTCTCAGTGCAACAAGAATTGCCCATCTCAATCGTGGAGACAGCGCAACCTCAAAGAAAAAATACAGAGACGCCGATCAGCGTATAAAAAAAATTGCTGGAACGGTATGACTCATCAAATAAAATACAATATCTTCGTGGCATTGCTCATAACATTAAACATTTTTAACTACATATATGTTGTTCTTTTTCTTTAATCATACTTTACTGTGTTTTGTTACAATTAATAAATTTTTGTCTATATATTTTTTTAATTTGTACTTTTAACTCCTTACTTTTGATACATAATTTGGTATCGAAATGTCCGGTAGTGAAAAAGCCTAGTCACAAAATGTCCGGTAACAAAATGTCCGGTATCAAAATGTCCGGTATCAAAATGTCCAGTATCACTGTCCTAGAACCTATATATATATATATAATATATATATAATATATATATATATATATATATATATATATATATATATATATATATGTATGTATACATACATACATATATATATATATATATATGATGTATATATTGTATGTATACATACTATATAATATATATATATATAATATATATATATATATTGACATGAGGGCAAAGTACCATGCTCAATAATTTCTCTCTCTCTCTCTCTCTCTCTCTCTCTCTCTCTCTCTCTCTCTCTCTGAACCAAGCAGGCCTGTCTCTCCAAAGCGGACATTTTTCGCTTCCTTGAGCCTATAAAAGGAGACAGATCTTTCTTCAAAGGCCGACTCGCCTTCAAAGACCCCGCCGCCTTTGGTGGAAAGTTATGACCGAGGCTTGTACTCAGTTTCTTCTTCGGTCTTTATTTAAGACCGAAATATTTCTGTCTTGTTTTTGAAGCTTTTCTCTCTCTCTTCCTCCTACTCGTTCCTACTCGGTCTCTCTCTCTCTCTCTCCAAACTCTTCTCTCCT
>NC_087207.1:52673229-52675729 GCF_015104395.2 Macrobrachium nipponense
ATTTGTTCTTGGGTGTGCTTCGTGTACTGTTACGTGTATCCTAGTTTTCTGGTCTATGCTGCGGAGTTCAGTCTTCGTCCACTCCAATACTCCTGCGTTGTATCTGATTATTATTATTATTTCTATTATTATTATTTTGGGGGGGTCTATCACAGTCCTCCAATTCGACTGGGTGGTATTTATAGTGTGGGGTTCCGGGGTTGCATCCTGCCTCCTTAGGAGTCCATCACTTTTCTTGCTATGTGCACCGTTTCTAGGATCACACTCTTTTACATGAGTCCTAGAGCTACTTCAGCCTCTAGTTTTTTCAGATTCCTTTTCAGGGATCTTGGGATCGTGCCTAGTGCTCCTATGATTATGGGTACAATTTCCACTGGCATATCCCATATCCTTCTTATTTCTATTTTCAGGTCTTGGGACTTATCCATTTTTTCCCTTCTCTTTCTCTTTAACTCGGGTGTCCCATGGTATTGCGACATCAATGAGTGACATTTTCTTCTTGATTATTATTATTATTATTATTATTATTATTATTATTATTATTATTATTATTATTATTATTACCTGAAGCTCGACCCTTTAAGGAATGAGTCAAATTTCTAGCTAGCTAGGTCTCAAAAGTCTGCCCAAAAAGGACCCAAAAGCAAAAACTGTAGGCGACTTCCCTTCGCCAGAGAGCCTCTCTCGCCATTACTGGACACACCGCGTCAGGCCGGCTTTCAAATAAGGCTCTTTGTATTCCGGGCATTTTTCATGCTTGAACGCTAACTTCTGGCAAAGGGGAAAGTTATGGCCGGCAGTTAACTGCTAGGACGACTTCCCAGGGCCTGGCAATATTCTCACTTTTCTCCATCTGCCCGACATGGAAAGAAGCGCGACTCGGAAACAGAAAGAATGGATTACGGTAAAATGAACATTTTAAACAAAATACAGATGTAATGTTTACGGGAGAGATTAGGTTTTAAGATGGGAAAAAAACATATGGCTTTCTCAGGGGTTGAGATTAAAAACTGGAAGTGCAAAAACTTAAGGTTTTCTCCGGATTACATTTCAAAACTGGAAAGTAATAAGTTAAAAACGTGAGGTTTTCCCCAGATTATATTTCAAAACTGAAAAGTAATACATTAAAAACGTGAGATTTTCCCTGGATTATTTTTCAAAATGAAAAGTAATCCATAATAATGTAAGGTTTTCTCCGGATTATATTTCAAAACAGAAAAGTAATAAGTTAAATATGTGAGGTTTTCTCCAGATTATATTTCAAAACTGAAAAGCAATAAGTTAAAAACGTGAGGTTCTTCAGAGGTTAGATTTGAAAACTAAAATTTTTGATGTTGTACTTAAAGATTAAAAAGTAAAATGTAAGGTTTTTTCTGGACTGTATTTAAAAACTGAGGTTGTCCGACGTTATATTTGAAAACTAAAATTATTGGAGTTGTACTTAAAGATTAAGTAAAGTGGAAGTTTCTTCTGGATTGTATTTAAAAACTTAAAAGTAAACATTCATGATGCTTCGGTGTTGCATTTCAAAACTGAGAAGTAAAGAGGTGAGGTCATCCTCGGTTGTATCGAAAGAAACTGAAAAGTAACAAGTTTAATTAAAACTGGAGTATGAAAAGGTTTCTGCGGTTGTTTTTAAAGCCTGAAAAGCAAAAAAAAAAAACCGAAGGTTTCCCATGACTATCTAAAAGCTAAGAAGTACAAACGTGAGGTTTCCATTTGTTGTTTTTAAAAACTAAAAGGGCTCAAACCGAATCTATTCTGTGATCACATCTTAATAATGATATTCCCAAGCTGATTCACCACCTTTTCCTCTAAATGCTGATTAGGGTCCATAGTGAAATCTGCAAGTACGTAAGTTTGCGAATGCCAAGAACGCGAATACGGGGGTTCGACTGCATTACCGTCCCTAAATAGAGAATTCGTTATGATGGTTAGATTAAGTCAGATTAGGTTGTAGCGAAGGTATGAGCAAGACGCTGCCTCTACAAACTTACTGATTTATTAAGACAACAAACAGACAGACAGACAGGTCAATAGTCCTTGCGAGCGGAAATGTAGTGCCTGGCAAGAGGCGAACAAAACAGAGGTCACACAGTAGTAGTCAACTGAGCTTGTTGAAGGATGGAAAAGATGTTTATCAATCGATGTACAAGATACGACTGAAATTATGATACATATGAAATTATGATACATATAGTTAAAAAACTGACATTACAATGCATGTGGTAATAATGAGACATTGAACATAACATTAATATGGATGATAGTATATGTACAAAAGATGAGTGACATATGCTGAGGTTCTTGCTTGTATGGTGTTTTTCACGGTGCATGGAACCAGTGGTTATTCAGCAATGGGACCACGTCGATAGTCAACCTCTACCACCAGAAATGCACATCTCTGACCCCTCAATGGAATGCCAGAGAGTCGAACTCGCGGCCACCGAGGTGGCAGGCCAAGACCATACCAATTACACCTTTGAGGCGCTCCTGTGCT
>NC_087207.1:52680729-52698229 GCF_015104395.2 Macrobrachium nipponense
GTCTAACATTACCTCATAGGGCGCCTTATCATACAAGGCACAAGCCCTAATATATATATATAGTATATATATATTGTTACATATATAGATCACCTCGTCTCCCCAGCATTTATTTTATCTATTTTATTTCTAAAAGAGCAGCCATGTTTACCCGAATTTCAGCTGATTTAGGCGGGAAACACAAACTCAGGCCAGACTAGGCATGCCTGGCGCCAGCCGTTAGCTGTGGGAAAGACTCTTGTCAGCCTTAGGGACGTATCCCAAAAGGGAGGGTGTAGGCAGCTAGGTACTTCTTAGGCCTACTCCTAAGATCTTTTATCCTGTGAACCTCTCGCTGGCGATATGCTCTGTTTCCAGGAATGCCGCCGGAAAGGGGGATAAGGTGACCCCCAACACCCATGCTTAACCCATGCAGTCACTCACAGTCGCCTCCAGTTGTGACCTCGGACGGATGTCCCAGCCAGCCTTCCATTAGGCCTCCCACAGCGTTACTGGCATGCCCAGACCTGAGACAAAGCCGACGCCACATTCTACAAAGGTCCACTTACTATGGCATCCAGATTTGCTGAGTCACGTGTCCAAGCCTTCGCGCCCTAAAGTGCTGCATTACCGCAAGATAATATGAATAATTTTGAAAACCAGCTTTTACGTGAATCTCATTTTAGCCAACTATCCCCTTGTGAGAGATAATATTAGTCCCCATGTGGACAAGCTGCATTTACTCTTTCTCCAGGCCAGTAAACGGCCTCTTATAAATAAATGTAAGGTAGATTAATCAGCTGATTTTACAATGGCGACCTCCTCTAGACTAAATTAACACAATAAATCCTGGCCTGCTTAAAAAGCTTGTAAATTGCATTATCCCTTGTAAAACTGTAAATGATTTTATAAAGCGTAAATCAAAGCACACTTGCAGCGGGAGACACACGCACGACTCACGGTAAGGCAAATCATTTATATAATATAATTATTTATAACGAATGTTAGCTTAAGGTACGTTAAGGAATTACTTTAGAAGTGGTTTAAAAGAGTGTTAAGTAGAAATATTATTATTGTAACAGCGAAAGTGCCAGAGCTTAATTTTAGCGGCAAGCAAACAATTTGCCCCGCGAATCCTCTGTTAACGTGTATCAGCTAGGCACGTGTGTGTAAGATAGACGCCAGAAAGTACCAGTTCAAACTAGGAAGTGTTTTGCCAGGGTTTATTGCATGTGTTAGCAAGCCTAGCTAGTTAGGAGTGTTCTACTAATAGTTACGGCAAAAGAAGTGTGCAATTCTTTACTCTTTGATATGTTAGGGGAATTCATTTTAACTTAGTTTTCATTACAAGTGTTGGTAACCGCTTAGCCTGCCAGCTCTCAGCTTGGTGCATGTGCTCTCTCAGGCCTGCCAGCCAACCTCGGTCTCACAAAGCAAAGCCTTCATCAACTGAAACGTTATCTCAATGATTTAAGCAAATTAACGTAAGTCTTGATGTGTTAACGTAAATAATATCAATCACCATACTAGTATATAATATATATATATATATATATATATATATATATATATATATATATATATATATATACATTATATATATATATATATATATATATATATATATATATATATATATATATATTATATATGTATGTATATATATATATATATATATATATATATATATATATATATACTATATATATATATATGTGTGTGTATAAATGATATTTGATATCAAATATATTGAGACCTGTTTGAAATCCCTCTTCATAGCGTCAGTCTATCAGAATGACAATACCTTTCTGTATATCACTTGTCTTTACGAAGGCCTCATCTCGAGAGAAATTATGTTAATTACAAGATTCAGAACGTTACTAAAAATATTCCATCACATTCACCTCCAATTCCCCACAGATAATTAATTACCAACGATTGCATGATTATAAAATAGATTATTCTTTTTTTTTCCTTTTTTACGAAAACCATAATTTATCCCGATCAGCAAATAACTGATATGCATTTTCAATTTCGCTCTAATAATCTAATCAGTAACGTATGCTTGGGAATGGATAATTATCTACCTGTAATGGATAACTAGGTGTATATTGTATTCCAGCGTTGCTGATTCAAATTAACTTATAATTGGAAAAGAGGGAATGACAGAATCATGAAAGTTGATGTGATATATATTTGCAAGGTTTGTCTTCTTTCTGTATATATATATATATATATATATATATATATATATATATATATATATATATATATATGTAAATGAAATCACCTAGCAGTTGATCAGTATACATTTATCAATATACCTTTAAATTCCATTTGTTATATCTGGCTACCTACCTAAATACATAACCTAAAACGTAGAATCTCATAAACATTTTTCGAATACTACCGAATTATTATCATTATTATTATTACTAGAAAACATATGTATACAGAAATTATGTATGATAAATTCGTAAAGTAACCAAGTCTACGGGCATGACCAGCCCCATTTCAACGGGCAGACCCAGCTCCGTTTAGGGAATCCCTTCTCACCCCCACCCCCTTCGGAGTAGTTGGGGGAGGTAGGATGAAACCCCATTATAACCCATCTTAGGGGTCCCCTATATAACCCTGCCAAGTTTCATGCCCATCGGACCAGCCGGTTGGCCGTGATTGAATGATAGACGGATGGACAGACATAACGCCCATTATAGTAAGAATATTATCACTTGGTACGAACTAGCAAATGAATTGAATTATCAAGCAAACAAACTCACAAATGAGTTGAATTATCAAGCAAATCATACCCTTTGAATAACCCGTCTATTGATCTCTGATAATCCGTACATTATACATTATACGAAAATATCTTTTTTTTTCACGATCATTTCGGCTATAAAATGGACATTGGAACAAAACGCACATCATAAACATCGCTTAATTAACTCTCTCGTTATGCAAAAACTCACACACAGTTCCTTGTTATAGACGCAAAATCGCCAATTACGAAGCAATATCTAGGAAAAACACGATTTCCTCACCCCGACATGTAATGGCATTTGAGCGCAGGCGTAATCATCTCGTGATTGGCATTAGGGGGAAGCAATTCGCGAGTAATTGGGGTGCTCGTTGTTGCAAGCAATAACCCGGGCTCTAATTGCGAGAAACGCGCCGCCAGGTGCCACTTTTACGCGGCCGTAAGGAGGAAGTGTCTCGGATAGCGCCTTCTTTGATGGGTTGAAAATGCAAAATAATGTCGCCATTATGGGAGGTGCGACTGTGCCTCGTTTTCTTTGAGCGCCTCGTTTTCTTTGAGCGATAAAGAAAACGTTATTCTCGACAGTTCGCAGTCCTGCTCACAGACATGATTGTGGAGGCTGTAATCAAATAATTTTTTAAATCTTAATTATTTGTTTATCATTTTGCTAAAATATTTTACCACAGTATGAAGGTTTATTCAGTGAAGAATTTCTTTTCATGATATTGTATTTCGAATGTGTTCTTTGTGATAGACTGTATAGTTTGGTTAATAATAAAATAATATTACCATACCAGTTTTTGCTGCATTTTTTTTCTTTACTTCCTTCCTTGCAATCCCTTCCCGTCCTCTCCCCTCTTTCTCTAATTAACTGTACTTTAAACTTTCCATTCTTTCGAAAATGCATGAAACAGTTGGTGATATTATCAATTAATGATTGATTCTTCTTGTTGATCACTCTTACGTTTGGATATGATCTGTGAACTCTGTAAATACTTCCGTATGTCTATCTGTCTGTCTATCTATATATTAGTCTAGCCGTCTATCTATCTGCCAATGACATATACAGTGGGTGCAAAAAATGCAAGGTTTTATCTATCTGTCTAACCTACTATCTATCTGTCTATGACATCTATGCAGTGGGTACGAAAAAAATGTAACTGTCTATCTGTCTATGACATCTATGCAGTGGGTACCATCTATCTATCCGTCTATGATATCTATGCATTAGGCGCCAAAAAATGCAAGGATTTGTCTATCTGTCTAGCTATCTATCTATCTGTCTATGCCATCTATGCAGTGGGTGCCACAAAATGCAAGGTTTTAGCACAACCTTATGGCATTCAGTAGGGCCCTCTCATGTGCACCATAGAAAACCTTGTTTTCTAAATCCTCTCAAATAGTTCTCCATTGAACGAATGATGGAGCCATATTAGAGTCGAACAATATACCCGGATTAAGGTTCCTCTCACAGACAAATGACAGCCATCAATCTTTCCCTTTAACGGAGAAGAAATACTTGTGACTTGATATTATATATATTATATATATATATATATATATATATATATATATATGTAGTATATAATATATATAGTATATATGTGTGTGTGTGTGTGTGTGCGTATGTATATATATATATATATATATATATGATATATATATTATATATAGTATATATATATATATATATATATATATACACTAAACTCGTTTCTCCTCATTTCAATACGCACTGGAAGCTAGAAAACAAGTGAACGTATTAAGATAAGCTGACGACTTCCATCTGCTGAGGTCAGTCTTTTTGTGTTATTACAAAGGTCAGGGTGTCAGCGTGAAGAGGGGGGGGGAGCTCTTTTCTTGTGGGGGGGGGGGGGTGGGGGGGGGGGGGGAGACCGTGGGTGGGGCGAGGAAGGGTACTTGGCGAGGAGGTGGGGATGGTATTTAGGTAGATACTGGAAGTTGACGAAGGTTTCCAAAGCATGGTAGTAGAGGAATTAGATGAATACCATACTCGTTTGTGTTCAGGGTTGGTGGCACTAGAAGATTTATACTGATTCCATTTTCAAATTGTTTTTAGGATGAGGTTGCCAGCCTCGTGCTATTACAATGTTCCATGAACTATAATAAATGTTCGAACCTGTTGATGACATCACGTTGATGACTTATTCATCGAAATGTCCCATTTAAAATCACCTATTTATTTATAATATTTTCAAGTATTTCATCTTGTATATACCTATGTATTCAATGTCATTTATAGCAGAAAACGCCCAGTTTTGGGAAAATCACCCCCCGCCACCCGAAAAAAAAAAAACTTTAGGTAGGGGCCTGCCTCTAGATTATATCTGATCACTAACAATAAATATTGCGAGGTCGGGAACCATCACGGAGTTACCAACATTCCTAAGTATTCGGAATATTCCCAGTACTGGCTAGACAAAGGTAACACCACTACTGACCATTTCAAGCCCTGCGATGCATAGGTTTTCTTAAATATCTTTTTAAATATCAACTGTATCTTCCTAATAATTTGGCACAACATGTTTTTACACCTTCCGCTAATATATGGCAATAAATCAAGTACCCTGAATTAATAATTAAGGACACTTTACTTAGGAAAATTTTCAATTTCCTCAGTATTAGTTGTAAATATACGAACACCTGTCGTTGGCTTAGCCAAAGAGTTAGGAAAGAAGCCCCGCCCACTCCTCTCTTTCTTACTCTGCCTGATACTTATGAATGGAATAGTGTACTACCATATGTTTTCTTTACGTTTTAAAATGTACACGAACTACCATTTATTACGGATTACTTTTCATAAAGCCATTTGTGTGTTTTTATTAATCATGTACTTTCTTATCTATTTCCATGAGAATGGTGTGGTAGTGGGAACTTTAGATTATTATTGGAGATATAAATATGGAAGTAAAAAAACAGATCATAGTTTATTTAAAAAATAAGATTACTATATACATTATTTATTATATTTGTCCAATAAAGTATATACATTATATACAGAAATTTTACAGATTTTGAAGAAAATTTTTGAAGTAACCATAGAAACAGTATAGACATACAAAATAAAAAACTGGTGGATAAATATATCAAAACGTATTAATTACAGGACTATATATACACACGTATAAGGATATTTCAGCTCACTCCCCATCACTGTCTAAAAACAGATCGTCCTCGTCATCATTGGCGACGTTGTCAGTGAGCCAGTGTTCGATCTCGAAAGCTTGACTTCGTTGGACAGCTCCTTCCCACACCTGTTAGTGACAGCAAGCCTGCTTCCTCCAATCTGGCTTTAGGTCTGCCTGGTGAAATACCGTAAAACGATGAACGTACATATAGCTTCATATGCACCAATTACCTGCTCGAGTGGCATTGAGTTCAGGATGGGCGGGTGGGAAAGCCGGACGACAATATAAACACAACTGAACAACTTGTAACTACGCCTGCCCCTCTAATTTTCAGCGGGTATATTTTCCAGTATATATATATACTCTAAATAAGCCAAGAGGTCATAATACTCTCCCAAAATAATGAAACAAATAAACTTTATTGCATAAACTAATTTGGATATATAAAACAATAATCCATAAAGTAATTTAAAAATTTAAAACAGTATACGCCATAATCGTAGTACGGTACACTTTCATTCATATTTTGTTAACAGGGAGAGAAATAAGTGGGCGGGCCTTCTTTCCTAATGGTGTCCGAAAGTCTCAGTCAAATGCAACGAAAAATTGGAACTGTTCAAGAGTAAAGTGCCATAATTAATAATTTTAGATACTTAGTTATATTGCCATACATTAGCGGAAGGTCTAAAACATGTTGGGCCAAAATTTCAAGACGATACAGTTGATATTTAAAAAGATATTTAGGAAAACCTATGCATCGCAGGCCTTGAAATGGTCAGTAGTTTCTTGGTACCCAAGGACTCGCTCCACAAACACAGTTGCGGGCACACCAATACACTGTTTACGAGGTGCAAAGCTTTATTCGCTTAATTGTTTACTTTACTCATTATATAGTTTAACTTTACTTTATGTTACTTCAAAATGCTTATTTGAATTCATCTCTATTATCCCTTTTTTGCAACAAAATTAACCCCGAAAAATTACAGATATTTCTAAATTAGATATAATACAATATTTCTACTTTACTTTAACCGCCCCAGAACCACTTGGCAACTTCTTCCGCTTTTTCACAGTAGGAGACGATGTCCCGCGAGGAAATATTATTGCTGAAATTCAGGAAAAACACAAAAAGACATTAACGGCCAATTCAGAAAAATATAAAGTTATTACTGGGAAATTCAGGAAAAAAAAACATGGGTGTTATTGGACAATTCAGGAATGATACTCAAAATTCAAAGCAGATTCATCACAATACACAGCCTTGAGTTCCAACTTCAAAGAATTTTTTTTTTAAGAAATCGTGATGTCCAGTAACGTTTCCCGCTACCGGAGCTCAAGGCTTTGTAGTGACAAGCGTATCCAAAAAAAGAGCAAAAGAATTTGGGAAGTGAAAAGGGCGTTATGGCTATTACAATGTCATATTCTATAT
The DNA here is from genome assembly GCF_015104395.2 of Macrobrachium nipponense. Classification (NCBI taxonomy): domain Eukaryota; kingdom Metazoa; phylum Arthropoda; class Malacostraca; order Decapoda; family Palaemonidae; genus Macrobrachium; species Macrobrachium nipponense. The sequence continues at coordinate 52,688,048 of NC_087207.1, forward strand.
ATATATATATCTATATCTTATATATATATATATATAAATATATATATATATATAATATATATATATATATATATATATATATATATATTATATATATATGTATGTATATATGTATATATGGGGTAACCAACCCCACTAGGATGGAGCCAAGCTCTCTCTCTCTCTCTCTCTCTCTCTCTCTCTTTTCTCTCTCTCTCTCTCTCTTTACATAGATATATAATAATATTAATATATATATATATATAATTATTATATATATATAGATACATAACCCCTGCATGACATTATTTTTCCCATAAAGAAAAAAAAGGCACCGTTCAGCAAACATAACCTTTAAACCGTAAATAGAACACACACAGTTCATGGGCAGGAAAAAGACGAGCGCTTTTGAAATTAATTTTTTTGTGGCAGCTGAAGAATTTCATTAAAGCTTTTCTGGAAACGGAGGACAGTGAGCAGGACTTTTTGCTTTTTTATGTTGAATGTGGCAAATAAGATTTTAATGATTATAAGAAGTAAAATGGTGGACTATCGTTAGATACTGTTGTTTCTGGTTTTGCAGGCATAATTTTGGCTTTTGTACTTGTAGATGTATAAATTGAAATTAGTGCAAGTTTCATTGAAATTTAAAGTATTTTACAGATTATTTGCAAGTTTTACATATTTGGTCGAAGGCGTCGTATACTTATTTCTCTACCTTGAATAGAAACAATAAAACTTGAACCTAATGCTATGTATGCAATATATATATTATATATATATATATATATATATATATATATATATATATATATATATATATATATATATATGTGTGTGTGTGTGTGTGTGTGTGTGTGTGTATGTGTCCATACATGCTTACATACAAATATTATATATTTTATATAGTACATACATGCTAGCGCTGAGTTTAAGTTTCATGGTAACTATTTAAACTTCCAATGAAACTTGCACTAATTTAAGTTTAGACGCAAACACACACACACACACGCGCGCGCACACATACACACACGCACACACACACACACACACACACACATATATATATATATATATATATATATATATATATATATATCTATATATATATATACGTATATATATATATATACTATATATATATATATATACATATAATAAGCGAATACCACGGGAAAATGATAGTCAGAAATCCAAGCGCTTTCGTCTTTATTCAGACATCGTCAAGGAGCTACTGACGATGTCTGAATAAAGACGAAAGCGCTTGGATTTCTGACTATCATTTTCCCGTGGTATTCGCTTATTTATGAAGTCACGTGCAATCTACTGTGATTTTTCAAGCATATATTCATATATATATATATATATATATATATATATATATATACTATATATATATATATATATATAGATATAGTATATATATATATATATATATATATATGTATATATGTATGTATATATATATATACATATATATACATATATATATCTATATATATATATATAATATATAGTATAGATATATATATGTATATATATATATATATATATATATATATATATATATATATATGTATATATATATGTATATAGATACAGATATATATGTATATGTATGTATATATATATATATATATATATATATATGTATATATATATATATATATATATATATATATATATACATATATATTTATATATTGCATGCATAGCATTAGGTTCAAGTTTTATTGCTTCTATTCAAGGTAAAGAGAAAATAAGTATACGACGCCATCGACCAAATATGTAAAACTTGCAAATAATCTGTAAAATACTATATATATATATATAATGTGTGTGTGCTTGTGAGATCAACCCGTCTACCTCAGCTAATAAAATCAAGGAACATAGTACCTCCAATATACAGAGAGATAGAGAGAGAGGGAGAGAGAAGCATTCCACCTCATATATGCACGCGCAAACACACACTCGCACAGCACTTCTTTTTCCTATTCACGTCGCCCTTTGATGTATAAAGACAGCTGAATTACCTGAGGCCTGAAGGATGAACATTTCCATCATAATCAAAACGAGAATAGACGTCTCCATTTAATCTGTGATATTCACTCGTTTTAATAATCCTTTGTTAGTTTTAGAGTGGGTAACGTTGACTGGAAATGACTCTCTCTCTCTCTCTCTCTCTCTCTCTCTCTCTCTCTCTCTCTCTCTCTCTCTCTCGGTATATATATGTACGAGTACTGAATGGCTTTTACTTTTTGTATGAATGTTGAATATTGCCTTAGAATATTCCGTTAACTTCATAACGTTGCTCCAGAATATAACCACAGCTCTCTCTCTCTCTCTCTCTCTCTCTCTCTCTCTCTCTCTCTCTCTCTCCTGTTGTAGTAAGTAGGTATAAATACTGAATATTGCACTTGACTATGAAAAAATTTAAATTTTAATAACTTCCTCTCTCTCTCGTTTCTCTCTTTCTCCTCTCTCTCTCTCTCTCTCTCTCTCTCTATGTATATACTATTATATATATATATATTAATGTATGTATATCATATATATATATATATGTATATCTATATATATATATACATACATATGTGTGTGTGCGTGTGCGTGTGAGAGTGTATATATGTATATGTATATATATATATATATATATATATATCTATATATATATATATAGATAGATACATACATACATACATACCATACATATATACATACATACATACATACATACATATATAGATTACTTAATACAGAATAAATAACACCTGTCCTGTAGCCTCCCTTGGATCACTTATCAATTTTCTACTGTGAGATCGAAAATAGAAATAGCAAGGGTGATATTCATTTGCATGTAAATGAATTTTTCATCTAATGAATATTCGATTGCTGTTGGAAATGATATTTCGGAACGCAGTAATACGTGAGAGACATTTATTATTCATAATCATAATATTTCTCAATGAATATAATAAATATTCTACGTCTTTATCATTCTTTTGTTGATATAAAAATTATCAATCATTCTTTATATGATATATATTATATATATATATATATATATGTATATATATATATATATATTATATATATATATATATATATATATATATATATAGATATATATATATATATATATATATATATATATATATTATATTATTAATATATATATGAATGTCCATATTTTTATAGTGATCAGGAGCACAGAAGGAAGTGCTCAAAGTATATGGTTGCAACGTTCAAATAGTGTTTTAATGGCCTTTTGTATATATATATATATATATATATATATATATATATATATATATATATATATATATACATATATATATCATATAAAGAATGATTCATAGTTTTATATAAGCTAAGAAATCTTGAAAATAATCCATAAGGTTATTAACCAAGAATGAATAAAGACATATAATATTTATAATGTTCATTGAGAAATCTTATGAATAAATAAATGTCTCTCACGTATTACTGGGTTCCGAAATATCATTTCCAACGGCAATCGAATATTCATTAGTTGAAAAATTCATTTACATGCAAATGATTATTACCTTGCTACTTCTATTTTCGATCTGACAGTAGAAATTGATAGTGAACAAGAGCAGAATTAATAAATTCAAAATTTTGAATTCCCAAAATTACTCCTTGTCTGCAATCGAGAAATGAGAATGAGAATTACTCTCCGAGATAAAAAAAGAAAAAGAATGTAACACGTATTCTGTTCATTTGTGTTTAGTTAAGGGTTAAATCTCTCTTTATTTGCCTTCAGTTAAGGACTAAAAATCTCTTTTTTTTTCTTTAGTTAAGGACTAACACCCTCTCTATTTGACTTAGTTAAAGATCAAGTCACTCATTATTTGTCCTCAGTAACAACCAAAGCCCTCTTTATTTGTCTTCAATTAAGGACTAAAAACCTCTCTTTTTTTTTTTTCTTCAGTTAAGCACTAAGCCCTCTCTATTTGACTTCAATTAGAAACCAAAGCCCTTTTTATTTGTCTTCAGTTAAGGACTAAAATCTTCTCTCTTTTTTCATCAGTTAAGGACTAAAAACCTCTTTTTTCTTCAGTTAAGGACTAACGCCCTCTCTATTTGACTACAGTTAAAGATCAAGTCCTCATTATTTGTCCTCAGTAAAAACCAAAGCCCTCTTTATTTTTCTTCAGTTAAGGACTAAAAACTTTTTTTTTTTCTTCAGTTAAGGACTAAAAACTTTTTTTTTCTTCAGTTAAGGACTAAAAACTTTTTTTTTCTTCAGTTAAGGACTAAAAACTTCTTTTTTTCAGTTAAGGACTAACGCCCTCTCTATTTGACTTCAGTTAAAGTCCAAGGCCCCATTTATTTGTCTTCAGTGAAAACCAAAGCCCTCTTTATTTTTCTTCAATTAAGGACTAAAGGCATCTTCATTTGTCTTCAGTTGTGGACCAAATTCCAGTTTATTTTTCTCCATTTAAGATTCGAATCCTTCTTTATTTTCCAGTCTTCGGCACCCATTCTACCCCGAAGCCTTTACTTTTTTTTCTCCCGTCCAGCCCAGTGGGTGTTATTTCTGCATTATGGCAGATAACCTTGTTATCCATAGGACTTTCAATATATATGGAAATGAGGCGCAGCGAGTCCAGGTTGCAGTTCGTTCCAGCAATTCCTGGAACTGGAAGATATTTACACTGAGATACGAAGACGTCGACGAGACATTAGCGCTTCGTGGCGTCATGTCTGGCCGAATGGAATGTCCTGTTATTGAAATTTCAGTCCACCTAATTTTCGGGACGAAGAGCAATTTTGAGGATTTAGTAGTTAGTGTGTGTGTGTGTGTGTGTGTGTGTGTGTGTGTTTACATGTGTAGCAGATCTGCATTTCCAAAACTTTAATAAGACAATATGAAGGAAACGGTTTTAATAATAAGATTATATTACCGAAACCGTGAACATACAGATACATACCCCTTACTAGTGGGTAGTACCATCAGTGCACTTCGAGAGGGGCGGTGTAGGCATTGAAAAAAGAAACCCACAAAATTACTGTGTATAACGTGTTTACTTATAAATATTTTAATTTTATTTTACCCAAGACTCGAGTACTTTCAGGCCCTATCTGTGGCCCTTTTTCATGAGATGTGTAGGTTGTCAGCCTGGGTCAAGGCCAGCGCCCTAACCCAGGCTGACAACCTACACATCTCTTGAAAAAGGGCCACAGATAGGGCCTGAAAGTACTAAGTGTTGGGTAAAATAAAATGTAAGTATTTATAAGTAAACACGTTATACATAGTAATTTTGTGCGTTCCTTTTTCAATCTTTAGAAGAAAACTGAAAGAAGTTTCCAATGGTTTAAATGTAGGCATTACTTAAGGTTCTTTGCAGGGTCCTTTACTTTTGTCTACTCTACCTACCTCCATTCTTGTTTTCTTTCTTCTATATTCCTTTCTCCCTCCTTCTCCTGACAATTGTTTCGTGGTGGAACTTCTTTGATGTTTTTCAACCTCCTGTTATACCTTTCAAACCTCTTTTTTCACTTTCAGCTTCCCTTTCGGCGCTAAATAAGTCATATATGTCATATATATATATATATATATATATATATATATACATATATATATATAATATATATATATATATATATATATATCTACATGTGTGTGTGTGTGTGTGTGTATATATGTATATATATATATATATATATATATATATATATATTATATATATATATATATATATATTATATATATATGTATATATATATATATCTATATATATATATAATATTCCATCCCTACAGCCCATATGACAGGTGACGAGGCGCGAGTTTTCAATTGTTCGTTCGTGTAGCTTGTGGTAGTACCTGCTCATTCGCTGCTCCAGCAACCTCGGAATTATGAAAGAGGCAGAATTCCTTGATGTCGCGACGAAATGAATTAATTCATCAAAATGAGTTCTATGAATTTGTAATTAATTTCCGGAACTTATTCGTCATCTTTGTCCCGGCGAAACAAAGTAATCACTGAATGCCGCTTTCCAAAAGGATATTATGTTAATGCAATGAGTAGTACGGTAACGGGTCGTCTTCACTTATTTTCCCAATTTATGAGGCGAAGTTTGAATAAATATGTATATGAATGTATATATATAAATATGTATAGTGAAAGTAGACAGATGTTTTGGAAATCTCAATCTCAGTAGGAAAAGAAGAGCGTAGGTTAAGAGACACCACATTTTTATTGCGACGCGTTTCGTTGTTTCTTCATAACAACATTTTCAAGCCTAAAAGAGACATTACAGTATTTTAACGGTAGTAACAAGATTATGTAATTATTGGCTGACAAAGCTGAGTAAAAGTAGCAATAACAAGATAATGGTTAAAATCTTTAAAATAAATTGCACCAGCATACTAGAAAAATAAATTATATAAGATCTTTAAAATAAATCACAACCGTATACTAAAAACAGAATGGTGGGAAAGACAGAGATGGAAAGTTTACACTACAAATGACTGAATGATTTATATTAAAAGCAAGGGAGAAGATGAATTGTCAAGGTTAATATCCGGTTTCCTTAAAAATATTTCTATCGACTCAGAGATTCTCAATAATGACTCTTGGCAGGCATTTGACTCAGAAATAAAGTTTCTGTTAATCTATTTCAAAATTAATGGCTATCCCAATAACATAATATATAAAGAAATAAAAAAGTTCCTAAATATTTCTCCTAGTATAAATAGCAAAATAAATATACCAAGGATTGATAAACTAACTATGTATTTTGAATTTCCATTTATAAGTGATCCTTGTTCTAAATACGTTACAAGAGAACTAAGAAATATGTTTAAGTATAGTTTCCCCCACATTAACCCCAAGTTATATTTACCAACAACCATACTATCCAAGCGTTGTTAAACCATAAAGATAAACTACCTTCAGACCTTTTGTCTGGCATCACCTATATTTACAAGTGTGACGCCTGTAGCGCCACCTATATTGCAGTCAAAAACAAAAACGGTCGGTCCGGACAAGATCTTCCGAACATTATGGCATTTCTCCTCGTACTGGTTGCTTGCTGGCCAAGCCAACCAGATCACCGATTTTACAACATAGAGGAATGTAATACAGGTAGAAGACTGGAAAATTTTAGTGAGCTTGGTACTTTTAGAGAAGAGTCATTATTGAGAATCTCTGAGTCGATAGAAATATTTTTAAGGAAACCGGATCTTAACCTTGACAATTCATCTTATCCCTTGCTTTTAATATAAATCATTCAGTCATTCATTTGTAGTGTAAACTTTCCATCTCTGTCTTTCCCACCATTCTGTTTTTAGTATACGGTTGTGATTTATTTTAAAGATCTTATATAATTTATTTTTCTAGTATGCTGGTGCAATTTATTTTAAAGATTTTAACCGTTATCTTATTATGGCTACTTTTACTCAGCTTTGTCAGCCAATAATTACATAATCTTGTTACTAACACTTAAAAGCAACTGTAATGTCTTCTTTTAGGTTTGAAAATGTTGTTATGAAGAAACAACGAAACGCGTCGCAATAAAAATGTGGTGTCTCTAACCCTACGCTCTCTTTTCCTACTGAGATTTAAAATATGAATATATATATATATATATATATATATATATATATAGAGAGAGACGGATTTTTTTTTTGAGAGAGAGACGAGAGAGAGATTGAGAGGAGAAGAAGACGAATGATTTGGAGAAGAGAGGAGAGAGAGAGAGATTAATCTCTATAAAACTATATAATTATATTAGATATATATATATGTGTGTGTGTGTGTGTGTGTGGTGTGTGTGTGCGTGTGTGTGTGTGTGAAATATATTTGGAACACATTCCTTCCTTAAATGGCAATGATATTTCTGCTGAAAAAGTCGGTATTCTCGGAAGACTCAGTATCTTACTCTCAAGGGGACGAAGGAAGTTAAGGGAGAAATGTTAAGATGGAAACTTCTTCCTTTGAGCAGAGCCACTTTCTCTATTTTTTTTTCAATTGATTTCGTCTTGTTAGGGAAAAGTTATGACGACTTCAGGGTGAGGCAGATCAAATTCGTTATTAACAGTTTTATCCTCAAACAGATTTTCGTTTTTGTATGTATATGTTAAATGTATTATATTACATATACATTTATGTAATATATGTGTGTGTGTGTATGTTACAGTATGAGTTATATAATAATATTATTGTGAGGGACCATAAACATTCTTAAATACTATACCAGTCCTATTTGTTTCAACTAAAAACAAAAACAAAAAAATTTTGCTCATCAGCAACCCAGAGATATATAGAATGCCCTGCCCATTCTGTTACGATGAATATAATCCTGGAGACTTATCACATAAAGCGCCCACGAGTCCTGTAAATGGACTCATTTGGGCGTGAATGGATTAATTAAGTACATGGCATCATTTGAAAGTTTACGCATTTCCAAACAACTGACATTCAGATCAAGTCAGGTGTGTGAACTCCGTGGGACGGTGGGAAGAACCACATTATACACACATACACACACACACACACACACACTCACTATATATATATCTTGATATATATATAATCATATATATATATATATATATATATCTATATATATATTATATATAATTAAATATATAGATATATATATATATATATATACTATAATATATATATATATATATATATATATATATATATATAGTACTTTTAAGCTCCATTTGTTACATATATGAACCTCTGAAAAAAATGATAAAAGCTAGCTATTTTCTGAATAATAATTAACTAGAATTATCACCATCACCGTTTGAGATAATTTGCGGACTACATAAAATATATAAAGAGTATGCAACTCGTCCAATTTGCCTTTGTAATAAATATTAATCCCTTCCATAATTAATTGAATGGCTATTGTCATAACCAGCCTCAAATGGCTGCGAATATTATCTTAATTTAAATTTTTTTTCTAAATGTATGCGGCCAGCAGCCCGTCCACCAACATGTCCATAGCTTAGCCCAGACCTGAATTAGGTTCACCACTATGAAATTGAAACCTCTCTTGTCCACTGGGGAAAATGCTTCGAGATATCACACTTCCACAGGATTCATTTAATCTCAGTATAATATTACCAAGCATTCCTCCCCAGTATGAAATATGTATAATTTAAGTTTCAGCATCCACTGAACTTTACCTTACTACTATTCATCGTATCTCGTAATAGTTAAGATATACTATCTGACTATCTCACTTCGGCAAACTTCAGCCAAATTTCTCCCTGATATCCCGCTTATCTCAGCTCCTATCAGGAGCAACGAACGGCGTCTCGGGGTCGTATATATGTCTAGTGGTTTCTGCTGCTCCGCCAAAAACAATTGCATATGCTATCAATAAATCGTAGGTTTCTTGCTGAGTCCGTCTCTTTGCTTGGAGGGAGTAGGAGATCGTGGCTGAGCTTCCTCGAAGTTGAATTAAATGAATCTTTAATTGAATTTTCTATATATATATATATATAATATATATATATATATATATATATAGATATATATATATATACACATGCAATGTTCGTTTTGATGCTCTGGATGCTACAGACATCAGAATTACTTCAAATTCTTGCACTTGTATCGAAGGCTTCATAGTGACATGCGCAATCCAAAAGGTGTGAAGAATCCTATAATTTAAGTGGACATTGTTGTTATTATATTTACTGACACACACACACACGAATTGAAGAAGGATTATCAGGGGGGATGACCTAAATTGACTTAATGTGACGGATCTGTGGGTAAAAATAACACCTTTTCTGTAAATTTCTATTCATCTACCTGAAGAGAGAGACAGCAGCAGCTCTGAAAGGTATAGTATTTTCTCTCTATATTTTGGAGTTTTTATGGGCTCCTTTTGCTAGATGGAATTTCTGGTGTAACGGAACATTTTTACCAGTGACATATATATATATATATATATATATATATATATATATTATATATATATATATATATATAATATATAGGTACGGGGATACGGGAGGACATGGCCACATTACATGATTCTTTATTGCTAGCGACGTTTCGAGACAAAGTCCATCTTCAGGCTATAGGCAAGAAATAAATATACATCATTACCAAACAATTAGGAATGTTAACGAAAATAAAATATTATAAATTAAAAGTTATTTCTTTTTGAGTAAAAATTTACAAATAAATAAAAAATCTCAAAG
>NC_087207.1:52703229-52705272 GCF_015104395.2 Macrobrachium nipponense
TCATCGTTAGTGAGCGACTTCAGAAAACAATAAGAACTTCTTCACGACGACGAAAGCAACAGATTCTTCAAGCAACTTAGTATCATTGTTTTAGTGAATAACTTCAAGAAACAAAACCGACGTGTCTTTTTCCTACGACAACGCAAGCTTCGTCTCTCATTAGAATCATTCAAGAAAACATCGTTTAGTGAGCGTTTACCGGCACTGCAGAAACAAAACCGAACGCGTCTGCAGCATCGGATCTTTCAAGGGCTCGAATCATCGAAACAACGCGCACGGAGGAAACTCAAGCCAAACCAGGTCATCGCTAAATAGAGAAGGAGGACCAAGGCCGTGTGTCGTTATCGGAACACCGTGACTTCCCACAAAAGCAAGCCAAGTACAATTTTTTATTCATTTGGAGTAACTTTGAGTGTTTCCTTTGCAGGTCGAATTTCGTTATTCCTGTGGCTGAAGTTACGAGACATTCTAATCTTACTTTTTTACAGAAATATCTACATCATTGAGATTTCGCTACTGCGAGTTTTTATCTTGAGTGTCTGTTTCCAGAAGTTCTACTGAAATATCATAATCATATACTATGTTAATTTTATCATTTTGGGTGATTATTAATCCCTTACGTAACAAATCATATTAAACAGTGAATATGCGTTTACGCAGTGGAACGTCTGTATTTATACAGATGCATGGATAGGGTCGTTAAGCACCGTAGTGATTAGAAAACACACAAAAACAAGTGGAACACCCGTACAAATCTAGATAAATTAGAGGTAACACTATTTCGGGTCATGACAATAAAATGCTCCTTTGCAAGTCCCGATCGCAGTTTTAGCCTTGAGTTTTGAGTTATATAAATATCGAACCTCAATGACTCAACTCAACTTTAAAAATATGGCTGGATTGCAAGGAATAACATGTCTGTAAAAAACTTTCATCAGGCTGAATGCGCTGACCAGGATCCCTCACTATTTCAAATTTTAGCAAAGAATGAAGTACAAAACAGTAATATTGTATGCAGTAGTGATAACTTGTCTATTAGTAATCGCTCAGTTCCTAATAGTTCGTCATTCATTGCTTTAAACGTAACCAGCAACATAATGCTAAAAAACACACAATACTTGCCGATGGTAATAAAGAGAAGGGATCCTAATTATTACAAAAAGAAATAGAAACAGTAGCCCGTTCAGAATCAAACAAGCAAACTTGGTGACTGTGTCACCTAGTCAAGCGGTCAAGGTCAGTTAAATCTGCCGAGTTTTCAAAGCAAAGCAAAGTCCACACAATAAGCGACTCTAGCAGAGTGGGGAAAAGCGATGTTGGTTCATACATACCGATATCTTTTTGAATTAAAAAGGATTTTTTCCTATGAAACACACGACCGTATAAAGTATCAGAGCAGGTTTTCGTTTTTTTTTTTTTTTTTTAATACGTAAGTTATTATAAGTAGTGGTGGATAAAGCCCGACTGTACGCGCCGTATCAAAAATTAGAATATCTTGTTTATTTCTTTAGTAGACGTAATATCCTGTATTTACGGACTCACCGTCTGTTGTTCGAACTTCTCTAATGAGAAGTCCGGATAAGCGAGCGCTTACAGATACCTCTATAGTTATAAAAAACGTTGATCTGTATGTAGTGTAATAGTAAGATCCATCTAGGGGTATACAAAAATATTATCTTACATCCTGCAAAATAAGGCGTCGTGTTTATCAAAGGGAAATCCTATAAACCTTCAAACATATTAAAAATCCGTTTGAACAAAAATGAGACAGTTAATCAAATAATAACTTATATAAAGGAACTATACATTTGTCTCATAAATCGTAACATTGCTCAAATGACCCAACAGAATTCTCCCACAATCGCAGTCGCACTTTGCACGCAAAATCTCGAGAAGCATGCACCTCGAATGTCTTAGTGGTTGTAAAAAGACTTTGCTGGGAAATGAAATTTTAATCCTTCCCGACACTCTGAAATATAAACGATTTCCGCGAACAAAGCCCTAAAAGTATACATATCGTGGATACGGAAGTTATAAATATCG
>NC_087207.1:52710772-52715772 GCF_015104395.2 Macrobrachium nipponense
CACGGCTACTTTGATTTCCATCGGCTGCAGGAGTACCTCGTTCGGGGGCGTTGTCATCCTAGAGTTGTCATGATCGGTGGTGTCATTGTTGGTGGCAGGTCTTCTCATACTCGTAGGGAGGAGAAATTCTTCCTGCGTCTATTCAGAGTAGGTTTTATTTGCTGGATGAGTAGCGCCTCCAGCAGGCGCAACCGACGGGCATCAGGGGCCTTCCCGATGACTTCGTGTTTCTTTATGATGACATCTCGGGAGATGGCTCGTGATGTTTGGTGCGGGGCGTGATTCTTTATAGCCCCCTCTTGGGCGTGGCACGAGAGTCTCTTCGAACAGTCGCATGGTAGTCATACTACGTAGGCGCCGCTGCATTCGCGGGAACCTGGGCATGTATATTTGGTACACTACATGCGTCTGCTTCAGGGGGTTTCTCGTACCTGTGGCTAGGGGGTTGGTTTTTATAATAAGATCGCGCTGTCCTCCGATTCTGGTAATATATGATTAGGTCGATATTCTTGGTGTCGTCAGTCGGGGATACATTATTCGGAAATAATTTTCTTAATGGCTCCTCTTCTTCACGGTAAATGGGAACTCATGAAGTCTTTTGTAGTACAGCTTGATATTATCCTGGGGGCGGGGCTGCGGGCTCTCACTACCGTACCATTTCTCCAGGGCTGTGCGGACTTCCTTGCTGATTAATTTATTTGAGTACCCATTATTCACAAGTACTTGGGAGGCGCGGTCGAGTTCCCTGGTGAGTGTCCTGCCAGGTTAGCAGTGGGAGAGGGCCCTCCTGACGAAGGCCCTGACGGTGGTGGCTTTTGAATCTGGGGGGGGGCGGGGCACTCGCTGTCTCCGTTGAGGCAAAGTCCTAAATGGTTTTCTTTGTGTAGACTGAAGTAACGGAGACCGTCTTCCGTCTTGCTTACAAGGGACGGCTCCCCCTTTTCTCGACGTCCTTGTAAGCAAGACGGAAGACGGTCTCCGTACTTCTCTACACAAAGAAAACCAATTTAGGACTTTGCCTCAAACGGAGACAGCGAGTGCCCCGCCAGATTCAAAAGCACCCCACTGGCAGGGCCTTCGTCAGGAGGGCCCTCTCCCACTGCTCAACCTGGCAGGACACTCACCAGGAACTCGACCGCTCTCCCAAGTAACTGTGAATAATGGGTACTCAAATCAAATTGTTAATCAGCAAGGAAGTCCGCACAGCCCTGGAGAAATGGTACGGTAGTGAGAGCCGCAGCCCCGCCCCAGGATAATATCAAGCTGTACTACAAAGCCTTCATGAGTTCCCATTACCGTGAAGAAGACGCCATTAAGAAAATTATTTCCGATAATGTATCCCCGACTGACGACACCAAGAATAACGACCTAATCATATATTACCAGAATCGGAGGACGCGCGATCTTTATTATGAAAAATAACCCCTCTCCACAGGTACGAGAACCCCACCTGAAGCAGACGCATGTAGTGTACCAATATACATGCCCAGTCCGCGAATGCAGCGGCGCCTACCGTAGGTATACTACCATGCGACTGTCGAAGAGGACTCTCGTGCCACGCCCAGAGGGGCTATAAAGAATCACGCCCGCACCAAACATCACGAGGCCATCTCCGAGATGTCATAAAAGAAAACACGAAGATCATCGGGAAGGCCCCTGATGCCCGTCGTTGCGCCTGCTTGAGGCGCTACTCATCCAGCAAATAAAAACCTACTCTGAATACGACGCAGGAAGAATTTCTCCTCCCTACGAGTATGAGAAGACCTGCCACCAACAATGAACACCACCGATCATGACAACTCTATGAATGACAACGCCCCCAACGAACGAGGTACTCCTGCAGCCGATGGAAATCAAAGTAGCCGTACGTCCCCACAGCGTAGCGCAACGCCCATCAATGTTACAGCGCCGCTTAGATTGTCCAGCGGCTGCAGGATATGCTGCAACGCAACCATCGGCCCGAAGAAAGTGGCTTGAGACCTGCTCAGGCCAGCCAATGAAAACAAGACTCACCGCCACCAGCCATAGGAGACAAGCATGGGGCAGGGACCCCCGCTGCTGTCAACCACAGATATAAGAGACGGACACCGCACCAAGATCAGTCCACCTCAGCTTCCCAGCCCAGAGGATGTCTGGCAGCTCCAGACGAAAGCTCGCTTTAAGAAAGAGAGAGAGAGAGAGAGAGAGAAAATCGTTTAATGACTTTGATGACTATGTATCATAGTTTATCTGTAAAATTCAAATATATCACCTATTTTGACCCTGTATTTTACCATGACCTCTATAGGCCGCTCTACTAGCCTTGTTTAAGTAGCACTGAAAAAGCCGCCTATTCGCAAAATAGAGAAAGGAATCTCTTACAAGTGTAACGCTGCTGAAGTAGCCATTACTTTTAATAAAAGTATATTATTATTATTATTATTATTATTATTACTATTATTATTATGTCAAGAAGAAATAGCGTTTTGCCTCGCTTTAATTTAACCATCCGCTCCATTCTACACGACTGTTCTTTGCAATATTTTGTCTCATACTCGGGGCTGTTGAACTTGGCAAGTGACGTATATAGTATATGGCCTTGAAGAAATACCAGGTCTTGACTTGCCTCCTCTCTCTCTCTCTCTCTCTCTCTCTCTCTCTCTCTCTCTCTCTCTCTTATACCCATTGCTTGATGTAGTAGGTACAAGGAAAGTCAACACAGTCTCTCTCTCTGCTCTCTTCTCGGGTCTCTCTGGTCTCATCTCTCTCTCTCTTCCTCTCTCGCTCTCTCCGGTCATCTCTCTCTCCCTCTCTCTCTCTCTCAGCATTGTATTTCTTCATATGCACAAATTAGCCAACAAGGTCTTGTTATGCCTCTCTCTCTCTTTCTCTCTCTCTCTCTTATTTTAGATAAGTATTGTATTTCCATTTGCTTCCAGAGGTAGAATTCTAATACATAATTCTAAGACCATTTAGAGCAAAGCTGAGAAGCAAAAGCATAAACATAGACTTGGCAATTAAGAGTTAAGTGTTGGCTATGTTTACGACAATTTTACCAACACTTTCTGGTTCCTGACACCCGCAACCAAACCATTATTATCAGACAATTTAAATTATTTGAATCGTTAGATCTAACTTAGCGCAGTGTGTGGTCTACGCAACAGGAGTTTGCATACGACCGTGTCAAATTATTTCTTAAGTGTCATGAATAGTTCATTGTTTCATAATGTTCTTGCTCCATTTTTCCGTTTAGTTTTTTTTTTATTTCTCAAAAACTCATCACGTTGGCCGAATGGAAATTATATATTTCGTCTTGAAATTCCTTAGTAGAGCCAAAAAATTTTTCGTACACGTATCCCAGAATATCAATTTTCACTATAGAAAATAGACGGTAAATGTATGTGAATTACTCGTAGATTTGAAATGAGTAATATTTATATAATATATATGTGTGTGTTGCCTATATTTGATTGTGAATCACGAAACAGGCAAAAAAAAAAAGTGATGATTTTATGAACAAAGTTACAGCCACGAAGGAAAATTGAAACAATGGTGATGCTAAGTAGTTTCGTCTTATATATATATATATATATATATATATATATATATATATATATATATATATATATATCTATATATATATATATATTTATTTAATATGTATATATATATATATATATATATATATATATATATATATATATATTATGTGTGTGTGTGTGTGTGTGTGTACATACATATATATATATATATATATATATATATATATATATATATATATATATATGTGTGTGTGTGTGTGTGTGTGTGTGTGTGTGTGTGTGTGTGTGTATACACACATACATACACACAAACCCCAACAATGTAAAGTCAATGTGATCACGAAATGTGTAGGGTTAACCCAAACTTCCCCACTCTTATCATCTGACCTGGCTTACATCCTGTAAGGAAGAAGGTCCAACAAAAGAAAGACCACAGACCTAAGAATCCTCTTCTTATGAGGCCATCAGAAGTCACAGGGGCTTATTAAGGCTAGCCTATGGATTCTTACGCCATTAAGATTATTAAGTTCCTCGGAGGAAAAGAAAACGCTACTTTTAGTTTAAATATCAAGAGTTTAAATAGTAGTTTAAATACCTGGTGTTTCAATGGACTTTAGCTTAAAATTATCCGGGAGGTTAAATAGCACATAGTTTAAATATCACGAATGTTAATAGAATATAGTGTAAATATCACGAATTTTAATAGAATATAGGTTAAATATCACGAATTTTAATAGAATATAGGTTGAATATCACGAATTTTAATAGAATATAGTTTAAATATCATGAATTTTAATAGAATAAGGGTTAAATATCGCGAATTCTATTAGAACATAGTTTAAATATCCCGAATTTTAACAGAGTATAGTTTAAGTATTACGAATTTCAATAGAATATAGTTTAAATATCACTAAGTTTTTAATAGAATATATAGGTTAAGTATGCAGTTTCAATGAAATGTATTTAAAATACGGGTTTCAATAATATTTCGTTTAAATATCAGCAGTTTCCACAAAATTTAGGTTACGTAACTACAGTTTCAATGGACTTTATTTTAAGAGATTTAAAAACATAGGCTAAGTATGCGGAGTTTCAATAAATTTATTTTAAATAACGGGTTTCAATAATAGCTCGTTTAAATATCAGCAGTTCCCACAGAATTTAGGTTACGTATGTACAGTTTCAATGGAATTTATATCAAGTGCCGATAGATTTAAAATAATTTTGTTTACATGTCATGCGTTTCGATAGAATATTTTTTTAAATACAATAACTTTCACTAAAATTGGTGTTAGATGTCATGTTTCAATAGAATTTTGTTTGAATCTACCAGGGGTTGATCATGTGGAATTCACATTTAAATATCCGGAGTTCCCAAAGAATTTAGTTATATATCCAAATTTCCAATGGAATTATTAAAATATTCGAAAACTCAATTTCGGAGTAAAAGACAATTAAAGACGAAAAAAATACTAATTC
>NC_087207.1:52720772-52753272 GCF_015104395.2 Macrobrachium nipponense
GTGTATGTATGTGAGCCATGATTGCCGACGTCCTTGGGAATATGGCACCTGGACGATGATGATGATGATGTGTGTTAGTATTTTTTATGTATGTATATGTGTGTGTATTGTGTTTTTGTGCAATGCCTTTTAACTAATTACACTTCATGTTAAGGCATTGAGGATTCAATGTATTAGTACAACAGACAATAGCTTGTTAGAAGTTCATAGACAAACAGCATCAAAAGATGTATGCCAAGGTTAAGCTGAAAGCATTTTCTATTGGAAACCATCACGTAACAATGTATTTCATTTATAAAAAAGTGACCATTTTTTTCAAAATCGTGTGTTTTTATGAAGTTATGAAAGTTTCACTAATTAAAGGACTTGGTGAATCACTAAAAGTGTTTTTTAAAGGAGTGAAGTGGTGTCTGTTATAAAACTGGTTGTTCATAAAATGAGTGAAAATAAATTTCATGAAAACAGTAAAGATAAAAAATATCTAACTGAATAGTAGTTGTCTAGTCTTTTTGATAGTGAAAGTAATTTATTAATTTATTATTTTTTCTAGTTAAAAATTCAACTGAACTCGTGTAAAGATTTGCATTGAGCTGAATTAATACCATTGCAGTTTTTTTCACATATACGAAAATGCGTTAAAAAATTAAATATGAATCAAAGTAGAAAAAACTTTAGCATAACTTTTCAACTTAATTTATGAGAGAAACTATCAATTCACGTCTTGTTTTCTCTCCTGTTTCTTTTGTACCTTCGGTGGAGAGAGAGAGAGAGAGAACGATTATTTAATTTAGGATTTCATCAACGGGTGGTCCTTTTTAGCAACATATTTGGACGAAAAATATCTGAAAGACTGGGAAATAGTATATAGGTATATACATACATACATATATTTAATAATATATAACAAATATCTATATATATAATATATATATTATATATATATATATATATATATATATATATAAATACATGTATGTATGTATGTATGTATGTATATACCTATATACTATTTCCCAGTCTTTCAGATATTTTTCGTCCAAATATGTTGCTAAAAAGGAGGCCACCCGTTGATGAAATCATAAAATTGAATAGTCGTTCTCTCTCTCTCTCTCTCTCTCTCTCTCTCTATATATATATATATATATATATATATATATAATATAATATACATATATATATATATATATATAAATATACCATATATATATATATATAATATATATATATAATAATAGATATATATGATTGTATATACCTCGACAAAATCAACCAGCTCCTTAGCGACACTAACACTTACGAAAAACTGAGGAAAAATCCCCTCCAAAACGTTCCCACAGAATTTTTTCGGAAAGTAAGATTAATTGGCCAAGACAAAAAGAGCATTGAACTATTAGAGAAATTTAAAGTAATTAATCCTAAATTACCCTACTTTTATGGCCTTCCCAAACTCACAAAGACAATCTTCCATTCAGACCCATCGTTTCATGCGCCGGAGCTTTCAATTACAAAATTTCTAAATGGTTAGCTGGCCTCCTTTCTCCTTTTTTAGGCACTTTTTCTCCCAGTCACATTAAACATTCGGAAGATTTTTGTCACAAATTCAGAGATGCACATATGCCTCATCACAACATAAAACTTTTAAGCCTCGACGTAGACTCCCTATTCACAAAAGTACCAGTGCAGGACGTTCTTCAGTTTTTAAGGGAAAAATTATCCCCCTATTCAGATCATTTCCCATTGGCGCTTGACAAAAACAAAATAATAAAGTTAGTTGAATTATGTGCATCTAATAACGTATTTTCATTCGGGGAATCATTCTGCAAGCAAAAATTCGGGTGTAGTATGGGTAGTCCTTTAAGTCCCGTTTTAGCCAATCTGTACATGGAATACTTTGAAACTACAGTAATAAATGCAATAAAACCCAAAAACATGCTGTGGCTGAGATACGTGGATGATATTCTAATATTTTGGGATAATAGGTGGGGTAATTTTAATGAATTCCTCTCAAAATTAAACGCATTAGTGCCCAGCATCAAATTTAAAGTTGAATGGGAAACGGACAACAAAATTCCTTTTCTTGATGTTTTAATAATCAGAGACACGACAGAATACAAATTTACCATATACAGAAAACCAACTTCTCACTTTCATATATTCACTACTTTAGCTATCACGACATTACCATCAAGATAGGCGTAGCTAGCAACCTATTCTTAAGAGCCTTACGAATTTGTTCCCCAGATTTCCTGGAAAAAGAATTTGAACTAATTCGCAAGCAACTTTCATCTTTAAAGTATCCTGACCATTTAATTGAGAAAGCAATTCAAAAAGCAAACGTAATTTTCTACCGACCCCCTAAAGACAAGACCAGAGACACACCCAACAATAAAATAAAAATTCCTCACCTGGAGACTATTAAAAGAGTAACGCACACCCTTGGGAAATCCAACCCTTAGCCAAATCCCTGATTAACGTCCAACAAAAGACATCTCCCAAGGACTCTGGGGTCTATGAGATCCATTGCCAAGACTGTGACCAATCTTACATCGGATTTACAGGTAAATCACTTCCCCAAAGATTAATACAACACAAACGGTCAGTTAAGTATGGACAACAGAACTCAGCTATTTTCAACCATATAAATGAACATAACCATTGAATAAACTGGAATTTGTCACGTGTAATTTATAGAAGCAACAGCCGGTACAAGAGTCAAATGATGGAATCGGCCTTAATAAAAGAGAAGCAGGTAATGAACATCTCAAAAGGGGCATGGATTTCGGATGTCGTCGACGAAGTGTTTATTCAACCAACGCTTAAGAAGATTAAAGGAAGATTTATCAGCGGGGTGGACCTAAATTGGCTTACTTGTGGACGGATCTCTTGGTATAAATACCACCTTTTCTGTAAACTTTTCTCATTCATATACCTGAAGAGAGAGACAGCAGTCTCTGAAATATAGTACTTTCCTCTCTATATTTTGGTGTTTTTATGGGCTCCTTTTATTAGATATAAATATATATATATATATATATATATATATATATATATATATATATATATATATATATATATATATATACTATATACTTTCCCTGTCTTTCAGTTATTTTTCGTCCAAAATATGTTGCTAAAAAGAACCACCCGTTGATGAAATCATAAATTGAATAATCGTTCTCTCTCTCTCTCTCTCTCTCTCTCTCTCTCTCTCTCCACTGAAGGTACAAAAGAAACAGGAGAGAAAACAAGACGGGAATTGATACTTTCTCTCATAAATTAAATTGAAAAGTTATGCTAAAGTTTTTTCTACTTTGATTCATATTTAATTTTTTTAACGCATTTTCGTATATGTGAAAAAAAAAACTGCAAAGGTATTAATTCAGCTCAATGCAAATCTTTACATGAGTTCAGTTGAATTTTTACTAGAAAAAATAATAAATGAATAATGGAAAGGAATTTTAAATTTTATGCACACACACACACACACACACACACACACACACACACACACATATATATATATATATATATATATATATATATATATATATATATATATATATATATATATATACATATGTGTGTGTATGTGTGTGTATAAAATTTAAAATTCCCTTCCATTATTCATACCATGAAACATGCAATATTATGTAATACATATTACATACCCCTTATTTAATAAATGATTTATACATGTAATCCGGCTAAGGTTAAATTGCATGACCCCAGGCATATTCGTTAACAGTAATTCCTCACTTTTATCCTTTCTGAAGGAGTTTAGGAGGATACCGCAATGCGAAACACCCTCTCTCTCTCTCTCTCTCTCTCTCTCTCTCTCTCTCTCTCTCTCTCTCTCTCTCTGTCTTAAATTTATTTATCAAACAAGTATCCTCTCTCTTTTTCTCTCTCTTACATTTAATCATCAAATTAAGTATTCTCTCTCTTACATTTAACCATCAAATTAAGTATTCTCTCTCTCTCTCTCTCTCTCTCTCTCTCTCTCTCTCTCTCTCTTAAATTTAACCATCAAATAGTCTCTCTCTCTTCCTTATTTAAATTCTTTTAAATTTAATCTTCAAACAAAGTATTCTCTCTCTCTCTCTCTCTCTCTCTCTCTCTCTCTCTCTCTCTCCACCCTAGGACAAAATTCCGAATTCATTTATTCCCGAGCCACACACCTCTTCCAATTCCCTTGACACAGAATAGTCTGGAATTCCCCAAAATTTTACCCCGGGCCTGATCTCCATACGTCAATAAAACGGCTCAAAAGATTTAGAGGGAATTGTTTCACGTCATTCTATCGGTTGTAATTCAGTTTGGAACTCAAACTGGGTCCATACGTAATTCGATCTGCTTAATTCTTCCCCTCCACTGAAATATTTCAAGAATTTTCTGGGTTTCAGAATCGGAGTCTAAATGGTCTGAAATTCATTATTATTATCTTCTTTTATTAATTTTTTTCTATCACAGTCATCGTATTCGACTGGGTGGTTTTTACAGTGTGGGGTTCTAGATTGCATCCTGCCTCCTTAGGAGTCCATCACTTTCCTCAAAATGTGCGCTCTTTCTAGTAGCACAGTCTTCTGCATGAGTTCTGGAGCTACTTCAGCATCTAATTTTTCCAGGTTCCTTTTCAAGGGTCTTAGAATCGTGCCTAGCGTTCCTATGAGTATGGGTACTATAATTTCCACTGGCATAGTCCATGTCCTTCTTATTTCTATTTTCAGGTCTTGATACTTATCAGTTTTTTTCTCTTTCTTTCTCATATCCTCAATTAGGCTTCAGATCCAGTTTGTACTGCATTTTTGTATAATATATATTCAATTTGACAAATACCACGCTTTTGACATGAATCCCCCTTTTGGCATTTTAATAGCCAATTTAAGGACAGAAGAAAAGTCAGTAATAAGAAGAATAAAGAAACTTCTGTATAAAATAAACACGGCTGAAATAGCCATTATTTTCAATAAAACATGCATTAATGAAGGTCTTCTTCCAGCATATTATTATCATTTTTTTTTTTTGCTCTATCACAGTCCTCCAATTCGACTGGGTGGTATTTATAGTGTGGGGTTCCGGGTTGCATCCTGCCTCCTTAGGAGTCCATCACTTTTCTTACTATGTGCGCCGTTTCTAGGATCACACTCTTCTGCATGAGTCCTGGAGTTACTTCAGCCTCAAGTTTTTCTAGATTCCTTTTCAGTGATCTGAGGATCGTGCCTAGTGTTCCGATGATTATGGGTACAATTTCCCCTGGCATATCCCATATCCTTCTTATTTCTATTTTCAGGTCTTGATACTTATCCATTTTTTCCCTATCTTTCTCTTCAACTCTGGTGTCCCATGGTATTGCGACATCAGTGAGTGATACTTTCTTCTTGATTTTGTCAATCAACGTCACGTCTGGTCTATTTGCACGTATCACCCTATCCGTTCTGATACCATAGTCCCAGAGGATCTTTGTCTGATCGTTTTCTATCAGTCCTTCAGGTTGGTGCTCGTACCACTTATTACTGCAAGATAACTGATATTGTTTCTTACACAGGCTCCAACGGAGGGCTTTTGCCACTGAATCATGCCTCTTTTTGTACTGGTTCTGTGCAAGTGCCGGACATTCGCATGCTATGTGGTTTATGGTTTCATTTTTCGTATTGCACTCCCTACATATGGGAGAGATGTTATTTCCATCTATCGTTCTTTGAACATATCTGGTTCATAGGGCCTGATCTTGTGCCGCTGTTATCATTCCTTCAGTTTCCTTCTTGAGCTCTTCCCTCTGTAGCCAGTGCCATGTGTCATCACTGGCTAGTTCTTTAGTCTGTCTCATATATTGTCCGTGCATTGGTTTGTTATGCCAGTCCTCTGTTCTGTTTGTCATTCTCCTCCCTCTGTATATTTCTGGGTCTTCGTCTACTTTTATCAGTCCTTCTTCCCATACAATCTTGAGCCATTCGTCTTCACCGGTTTTCAGATATTGCCCCAGTGCTCTGTTCTCGATGTTACTATAAGTCTGTCCGTATTTGCTCTTGGGTCTAGTGTTTTGTGTATTGTCATATGTTTCCTAGTTTTCTGGCCTATGCTGCGGAGTACTGCCTTCGTCCATTCGACTATTCCTGCGCTATATCCTATTACTGGCACTGCCCATGTGTTTATGGCTTTTATCATATTTCTGGCATTGAGTTTTGACTTGAGTATCGCCTTGAGTCTCTGCATATATTATTTCCTAATCGTGTCCTTCATCTCTTGGTGTTTTATATCACCTCCTTCCATTATTCCCAGGTATTTGTATCCCGTCTCATCTATGTATTTGATGTTGCTCCCATCTGGTAGCTTTATCCCTTCAGTCCTTGTTACTTTGCCCTTTTTTATGTTGACGAAGGCACATTTTTCTATTCCAAACTCCATCCTGATGTCCCCAGATACAATCCTTACAGTCTGGATTAGGGTATCTATTTCCTTGATGTTTTTACCATACAGCTTGATGTCGTCCATGAACATCAGATGGTTGATTCTGTTGCCTCTTTTCTTGAGTTGGTACCCAGCATCCATCTTCTGCAGTACTTTGTCATGGGAATCATGGCTACTACGAAGAGCAGTGGGGACAGTGAGTCGCCCTGGAAGATCCCTCTCCTGATATTAACCTCTGCTGGTCTTATTCTAGAGCTTGTAAGTATTGCATTCCAGTTGCGCATTGTATTTTTGAGGAAGCTGATGGTGTTTTCCTCTGCCCCATATATTTTCAGGCATTCTATTAGCCATGTGTGTGGTATCACGTCGAAGGCTTTCTTATAGTCAATCCCAGCAATACTTAGGTTGGTTTTCCTTCTCCTACTGTTCTTCATTACCTTTTTGTCTATTAGGAGCTGGTCTTTTGTGCCCCTAAACTTCACTGATGATACCTGTTAGTAACTTCCTCATTATTGGTAGGCAGGTGATAGGCCTGTAGTTACTGGCTATATTTCCCTTACTCTTGTCTTTTTGTACTAAGGATGTTCTTCCTGTGGTCATCCATTTGTGCGCATGGTGATTTGAGACACAATGCTGGAGTTGTTCTGCTTTTCGTGGGTGTAGGGCCTTGAAGTTTTTGAGCCAGTATCCATGGACTTCATCGGGACCTGGGGCTTTCCAGTTTGGCATTTTCTTTAGTTGGTGTCTGACTGTGTCTGTCGTGATCTCTGTGAATCTTTGTTTTATTCTCCCTGTTTCTTCTTTGACTTCCTGGAGCCATGTTGCATGTTTGTTGTGTGATACCGGATTACTCCATATGTTTTCCCAGAGTCTCTTACTTGGTTCGGCTTCAGGAATTTCTCGGTGGTTGTCTTCCCCTCTTAGTTGGCTGTATAGTCTTTTCTTCTTCTTCTTCATCTTCTTCTTCTTCTTATTATTAATATTATTATTATTATTATTTTTATTATTATTATTATTATTATTATTATTATTATTATTATTATTATTATTATTATTATTATTATTATTATTATTTTAAGCATTGCTAAAAACAGCCTCGAGAGAAAATAACTGTCAAATATGAAGATGTAAATTCATAATATTTTCCGGTGACATAGATCATGTCGTTGCACAAAAACTGAGCAGAATTTTTATTCTATCAACTGTCAGTTTTGGAGGCTTATCTGTTTCTGTGGTGGCGATCGGTGTCCATTTTCACTTATGTCATTTTGAAAAGTTGAATATGATTGACAAGCACTGAGGCAAGACTTAGGTCGTTTTGAAAAAGATCTGCGAAAGTTGAATATGAATGACATGGAATGAGACAAGCATGACAGGCGCTGTTAAAAAAGGAGTTAAAAGTAAAAGATATTTCTTTACCTGGTTTGGAGAGATGTGTTAATTAGAATTGATCTATTTCTTTCCATAAAGCACATTAAAAACATTATCCTATATCACCCACTCAAAGAATGTATCGATAATTGTTTTATATTACGTATCGAAGCGTATTTTTATTCCTTTGCCTGTTCGTAGAATTAGAAAAAAAAATGTAAAAATAAAAATGTAATTCAGTGCAATAAAGTAAACAATGTATAAAATAGCAAAGAAATGTACTTCAGTAAAAATGATACGAGTGGTAACAAAGAGAATAAATCACTTGACATTCAGACGATATATTTTAAAGAAGAAAAACATTGCGAAATAAATATTAAAGCTGCAGATGACAATGCCGGCAAGTTTCATGTTACAAAAAGAAATCTGTAACAAAATGACTTCTCAATTGATATTTCAGCATTCGTTGCTTCAAGAAGATAAATCATTATGTGGATATACATTTGTTTTCTATTTTTTTTTCTTATTGCACAGGATAAGATTCGGATATTGGGATGATGTTTTTATATGTCAAGAACGCTGCGCATTAACGTCAATATAACGAGGAAAATCATAATCTGCCACGTACCTGTAAAAATACAGGGTGTCCATAAAGTCCCAGTGCCATTACAATTATTTATTGCTTGTAATGGTACTGGGACTTTATGGATATCCTGTGTATATATATTTATCGACGATCCTGACTTATATAACTAGAACTGTGTAACTGTTTTTAATATATTTGTGAATGTATTTATATATATTCATAACAGCCGTTTTATTCTCAAATTTTAGGATTCATTACTATTACAGTGCGTTAGTCCCCTAAAACATTTCACTTCGTATTTTACCTATTTAGTCATACTTTTATATACTTATTTAATATTTTTTTAATTCGCCTTTTTCTCTTCTCTAACATCTGATCTCTTCCGAAACACGATTCGAAACTGAAGACAGAAACGAGAATGTTTCAAGTACAAAACATTGGCCATAAAGTCTTATCCCTGACGGTGTTATCGGAAACAAACAGAGGCTCAATGGATGGCAACATCCGAAGCGCTCCAGATGTTGCCTTTTAAGTCTCAGGCATTTAAGTCTCAGGCGAGTGGGAGGAGATCATTGGAGACAAGTAGGCGACCTCCTCATTTGCTTTATCTCCCAGGGATGCAGAAGTGATCTAACTTCAGCGGAGATACTGGAGGAAGTTCGAGAAGTGAGATTTTCCTGATCCGAGGAGTTTTATTGCCTTCTGCTTGTTAGTTCGTTTTGTGCGTTGGTTGCGCGCGTGTGGGCAGATACGACCTGGGATTTGCGGTAGCTTTAGATATGGGCAAGTCTCTCTCTCTCTCTCTCTCTCTCTCTCTCTCTCTCTCTCTCTGACCTTGATTAAGGTCGTAGAATTAAGGCCACTTAAATATTAGCAAAGCCCGGGTTTGTCTCCGTATTTTCATGTTTTTAGTGTCCACATCAAGATTTAGGATTTAACTAGTGATATAGGATTATATATATATATATAATATATTATATAATATATATATATATATATTTATGTAATATTATATATGTTTATGTATATATAATATATATATATATATATATATATATATATATATATATCTATTATATAGATCTATATAGATATAGATATATATATATATATATATATATATATATATATCTATAGTATATATATATATGATATATATATAATATATATATATATCTATATATATATATATAGATATATATATAGATATATATATATATATATATATATATATATATATATATATATATATATTGGTCCTCAAGTAACCATTTTATATCTTGTGCACAGAAAATCTAGCATTTTCGAACTTGCACAGAAACAATTGCAGCCTGCAAATACTTAAAACTTGAATTTTTCGTTTCTCTTCAATAATTCAAGTTTACTTCAATCCCAGCCAAGGTGCCTAGCCTTAAATAGCCGGAGGAATGTAAACACTTCTGGAGAAAAACTGCTTTTTTTTTTCATCTTAAGACGCAGCCTCTCTTGCATTTTCGTGGCCTTGGGTTATACTTAAGATTCTCTTTTTTTCGGATTCCTACTCTGAGCAGGAGACGCGAGAGCATATTATGGATATTTTAAACTAATTCCTGTTGGGAAGAAAATCTCCTACAGGATGTTGCGTTATATATAATATATATATATTATATATATATATATATATATATATATATATATATATATATATATATATATATACTAAAGTAAGCACGTGATTTTACTTATTAGCTGAAGCCCTGTGGATATGTTGAATACACGAAAGTACTTGGCACTCTGTCTTTTCTTTTTATATTTTCCCAGTGGCTTCAGCAAAATAATATATAAATATATATATATATATATAATATATATATATATATATATATAATATATAATATCTATATATATATATATATATTATGGGGATACAATCCACAGTTATGTAAAAATCCTTCTGTAGTTTAAAATATATATTTCTGTACAGGAACTACAGAAGGATTTTACATAATTGTGGATTGCATCCCCATTTACTTAAAGGTACGACATAGTATACCTAGTTTCTGCATATATATTATACATTTGTGTGTATGTATATGTGTGCCTGCCATTATTCCAACCGCAAATGGAAGTTACATTGGAAGTTCTACTACATGACATTTTCCACACGACCCAGCTTTGGGAGATAGCGTGAATTTGTAAGAATCTCCGCGAAAAAAACTTGTCTAAGACGCTGAACTATTCAGATACAGACTTTTTTCCGAGTCTGTGAATTCCACAAGGATGTTTTTGGCATATCTATTACACTTTTAAAGGTTTTCGTGAACAAAACTTTGTGTGTGCGCTTGTTTGTTTTTTTTTCTTTTATACCTGTGAAGGGAACTGATATTCTTATCAATAAGTAAACGGGAAATGATAGAAAGACGTAACAGGGCTTCCCATTGAGGATACAAAGAACGCACTGATGAAAATCATATTTCTTCGAGTTATAAATCAAAGAACAGTTATATAATTTATGTACCAGTTATGATCTTTTCCTGAAAACCCTTCGATTCATAGTCTTGAATAAAAGTCATCTGTACTCTCTCTCTCTCTCTCTCTCTCTCTCTTTAGTAGCCCATTTCACGAAGGGCCAAAAGCTCCATCAACACTAAGAATATATACCTTTCATATGTAAAGTAGATGACTTGCATTTGTACGTATTGTGCAGATTTACTCGAGACATTTATTTACTATAACGGGCGTTATGTCTGTCTGTCCGTCTGTCATTCAATCACGGCCAAACGGCTGGTCCGATGGCCATGAAACTTGGCAGGGTTATAGTGGGGACCCATAAGATGGTTTATATTGAGGTTACATCCTACCTCCACCCCTCCGAAGGGGGTGGGGGTAAGAAGGGATTCCCTGAAACGGAGCTGGTTCTGCCCGTGAAACAGGGCTGGTCATGCCCGTCGACTTAGTAACTTTACGAATTTATCGTTCATAATTTCTATATACATATGTTTGCTAGTTACAAAAATGCCAGTTTATGAATACGTCCAAGCACTTCCTCCCCTGTTATTGAAAATGGAATCGCCCAAGCAAAAAAAAGTGCAGGCTGATGGTATCTATCGGTTTCTGAGAGAGACTTTACCAACCAGCGTCTTTTTTTTTTTACGGAGAGGTGTAACAATTGTGATCCATTTCATTTCCTTCGTTCTTACGTCATTTTTATCATCTCAGTTACATTCACATGAATGATATATTTTACGCTGTAGTGAATGATCAAATCATAGGAAATAGTTGTTATAATGTCGTGCGTATAAAATTTTTATTCTCGTTACTCTCTCTTGCCACAGAAACGCGATCATTTAGATTGAAGAAAGAATAGAAATATATAAAAAGAAATTAAATAGTTGGAAAATAGTTAGCTAGTTTTATCCATAGTTAAATCAGGCCATCCAAACTAGTAGGTCAATGCTGGTAACACCTACGTATATCTGGCAATTAAATTTCTTCAATTAGTACATTCAACAACGGACAGTCTGCCTCACGTGACGGACAACTAAGCAAAACATTTACTATTTGCAGAAGTAACTTTTTGCCTATAAAGACTAAGCAGTAATCGTAGCTTCTCAGAAGCACAGTCAGGTTTTCTCTTGCGAAGTATAAGAAAACGCGCGTGTGTGTGTGTGTGTGTGTGTGTGTGCGTGTGTGTGTGTGTATGCCTAATCTTTACGACTGGAGAAAATTCAAATAAGATATTTCTATTTAGATATACTGGAGAACACAGACTTCCGCGAAACTCACAGAACGATGCATGAGTGAAAGACGAGAATAGAAATGATGAGTGCTAAAATTCAAAAGAATAATAATAAAAAAAAGAGACTAAAGTGAAAAGAAGAGGATTTTTTCTTCGTTTTTTTTTTTAATCAAAACTCGAGACATCTGAGTCAGATGAATTGGGAGTCCTTAAAGTCTCCGACCAGAGGTTAAAAGGGGATTATCGAGATGATATATATATCCCGGGTGATGGTCTCCTTTTGGGAGAATTAAGTTTCTTCGGTTTTTCCTTGTTTTCATTGTTTTTTATTTTTCCTCCTTGTTTAAGGGCCTCTAAATATCTTTGTTGATGCACCTTTTCGTGAATTTTGAAGTGTTCATAGAGATATTAGTTTTTTTGCCTGTATTTGATAAGTGACTTTCCTTATATTTAAGGGGTTTGTTTGATTCTTTCTAAATGTATTTCTTCGTGATCTTTGAAGTGTTAACAGATATGCCTTTCATCCGTATTTAATTCATGATTTTTCTACTTTTTAAAGGTTCATATGTATTTTTGAAAATTCTCTCTTTCATAAACTTCGAAGTGTTTATAGATATATCATCTTACCTATATTAATTCGTGATTCTTATGTAAATTTCCATTTTCTGTTGTGAATATGATACAGTTAAACTCTTACATCTACGAGTATGAACACTAAACAGTTCAAGAAGAGGAACATTTATAAAGAAACACACAAACTCTAAAAACGGGAAAAAAGGAGAATTACAACATAAAAAAAAAACCAAAGGATTTTTAGTCTTCCAAAAGGACTCCGTCATCAGAGATATTTTAGTCTCGATAATTCTTTCTAATCCCCTTTTTAGCCTCAGGATCGAAGGCTTCAGAGCCCCTTAATTACCCTGACTCACGTGTCTTCAATTCTGACAAGAAACAAGTAAAAAATGAGCTGAGTTTTCTGGACGGCGTATATGCAGTATTGTTGCCAGACGTACAATCATGGCTAACCTTACCTTTGAATAAAAAAAAAACAAGCTACTGAGGTTAGAGGGCTGCAATTTGGCACGTTTGATGATCGGAGGGTGGGTGATCAATATACCAATTTACAGCCCTCCAGCCTCTGTCGTTTTTAAGATCTGAGGGCGGACATGAAATTGCAGACGGTCAGACAAGTAGCCATCTTAACTTTTCTTTTTACAGAAAACTGAAAAAAAAGCTTCTCCTTTTTTGGCAGCTTCTTTCAATGTTCTTTAGTTACTTTTCATTCTCTATTGTCTAATCTTGGTTCTTAAATGTGCAGCATTAAGTGATTTTAAGATATTGTAAATTACCCGGAGGGTGTTTTCATTATATTCGAATTGATTTTTCATTCCTATGGATAAATCATCATCCAAAAGTGAAGTATTTAAAAAAACAAAAAAAACCTTATTATATATATATATATATATATATATATATATATATATACTATATATATATATATATATATATATATATATATATATCATACATATATATATGTATATATATATATATGTAAGTGTTTACATAATAAAAATATGGAATGTTAGTCCATATATATAAAAGAATAAAACTAAAGAGGTCAACCAGATTGCTTGCAGGAATGTGATCAGACTAGAGACGCTAAAGATGACGTATACAATAAGTATGTAAGCTAAGATAACATGCCGTCACCTGTAGTCATTCAATTGTTTATAAACATTAGTCCAAGCTCCTGCTTGAGACAACTACCCCGACCTATTATTCAAACGGCCTACGTGATCTGTAGCGTGTCTCATTCGATTGTGTGTTCGTATGAAACTATGTCATCTGATAGTATGTTCATATGTTCGAACTACTGTCTGTTCCTTCATAACTTGTAACAGAGATGGTAGACAAGCAGAACAGAGTTAGCTATCGTTATTAGAAGACCTGTACCTCTTTACCTAAGCTTTATCATGTAGAGGAATAGGATTAGCCATCATCATTGGCAGAAGCGATCAAGCTATCGTCATAGAAGACTTGTACAATCATATCTGATCTTCAGCATGTAAAACTTCAAGAATATATCTATTTTTATACTTAGTGTTTTCTACAAGAACCTCACCGAACCATGAGTTAACACATCGTCGTAAAGATAATACCGACTTCGTAAGTGATCTACAAAACCCCAGACACTACCATTTGAAGATGGAAGTGCAATACCAACCGACTTAGCGTATAGATTATCGCTAGTCTAACATTACCTCATAGGGCGCCTTATCATACAAGGCACAAGCCCTAATATTGGTGGCCAGCGTACCAGAAGAACTCTACAACGTCCTACGAAGAAAACCAGAATAATAAATCATGTATCAAATAAGAAGTCAACGACGACGGAAGCAGCAGATTCTTCAAGCAACATAGTATCATCGTTAGTGAGCGACTTCAGAAAACAATAAGAACTCTTCAACGACGACGAAAGCAACAGATTCTCAAGCAACTTAGTATCATTGTTTAGTGAATAACTTCAAGAAACAAAACCGACGTGTCCTTTTTCTACGACAACGCAAGCTTCGTCTCTCATTAGAATCATTCAAGAAAACATCATTAGTGGAGGTCGTTTCCGGCACTGCAAGAAACAAACCGAACGCGGCTCGAATCATCGAAACAACGCGCACGGGGGGGAAAACTGAAGCCAAACCAGGTCATCCGCTAAATAGAGAAGGAGGACCGCAAGGCCGTGTGTCGTTATCGGAACACCGTGACTTCCCACAAAAGCAAGCTAAGTACAATTTTATTCATTTGGAGTAACTTTGAGTGTTTCCTTTGCAGGTCGAATTTCGTTATTCCTGTGGCTGAAGTTACGAGACATTCTTAATCTTACTTTTTTACAGAAATTATCTACATCATGAGATTTCGCTACTGCGAGTTTTTTTATCTTTGATGTCTGTTTCCAGAAGTTCTACTGAAATATCATAATCATATACTATGTTAATTTTATCATTTTGGGTGATTATTAATCCCTTACGTAACAAATCATATTGAACAGTGAATATGCGTTTACGCAGTGGACGTCTGTATTTATACAGATGCATGGATAGGGTCGTTAAGCACCGTAGTGGTTAGAAAACACACAAAAACAAGTGGAACACCCGTACAAATCTAGATAAATTAGAGGTAACACTATTTCGGGTCATGACAATAAATGCTCCTTTGCAAGTCCCGATCGCAGTTTTAGCTTGAGTTTTTTGAGTTATATAAAATATCGAACCTCAATGACTCAACTCAACCTTTAAAATATGGCTGGATTGCAAGGAATAACATGTCTGTAAAAAACTTTCATCAGGCTAAATGCACTGACCAGGATCCCTCACTATTTCAAATTTAGCAAAGAATGAAGTACAACAGTTAAAATTGTATGCAGTAGTGATAACTTGTCTTATTAGTTAATCGCTCAGTTCCTAATAGTTCATCATTCATTGCTTTATACGTAAACCAGCAACATAATGCTAAAAACACATACGTTGCCGATGGTAATAAAGAGAAGGATCCTAATTATTACAAAAAGAAATAAAAGAAAAGTAGCCCGTTCAGAATCAAACAAGCAAACTCGGTGACTGTGTCACCTAGTCAAGCGTCAAGGTTAGTTAAATCTGCCGAGTTCAAAGCGAAGTTTTCAAAGCGAAGCAAATCCACACAATAAGCGACTCTAGCAGAGGTGGGGAAAAGGGAAAACGATGTTGGTTCATACAAATACCGATATCTTTTTGAAACTAAAAAGGATTTTTCCTATGCATCACACGACAGTATCAAGTAATCAGAGCAGGTTCTAGTAATTTTAATACATTAAGTTATAATAAATACTGGTGGATTAAGCCCGACTGTACGCGCCGTAAAAATTAGAATATCTTATTTATTCCTTTAGTAACAATTAATTACCAGTATTTACGGACTCACGTCTGTTGTTCGAACTTCCCTAATGAGAAGTCCGGATA
Organism: Macrobrachium nipponense; assembly: GCF_015104395.2. Classification (NCBI taxonomy): domain Eukaryota; kingdom Metazoa; phylum Arthropoda; class Malacostraca; order Decapoda; family Palaemonidae; genus Macrobrachium; species Macrobrachium nipponense. The sequence goes on from NC_087207.1 coordinate 52,736,851, forward strand.
AGCGAGCGTTACAGATACCTCTATAGTTATAAAAAACGTTGATCTGTATGTAGTGTAATTGTAAGATCCATTCTAGGGGTATACAAAATATTATCTTACATCCTGCAAAATAAGGCGTGTTTATCAAAGGAAAATCCTATAAACCTTCAAACATATTAAAATCCGTTTGAACATGAGACAGTTAATCAAATAATAACTTATATAAAGGAACTATACATTTGTCTCCTAAATCGTAAACATTGTTCAAATGACCCAACAGAATTCTCCCACAACCACAGTCGCACTTTGCACGCAAAATCTCGAGAAGCATGCACCCTCGAATGTCTTAGTGCGTGTAAAAAGACTTTGCTGGGAAATGAAATTTTAATCCTTCCCGTACACTCTGAAATATAACGATTTCCGCGAACAAAGCCCTAAAAGTATACATATCGTGGATCGGAAGTTATATCGCATTTTTTATTGTTGCTAATTTTTAATCCCGCCCACCAGTCGTAGATGAATCTCTCTGATAATCTATCTAAATAATATCCGTAATGTCATTCAAAGCAGAGTGATTCAGCAGAAATTTTTTTTATCTTTTACCTGAATACCAGGAAGTTTCTCCACTAGCGAGTGATCTCTGGGAGAAAAACGGATGTCATTGAAAACAAAATACGGTCTAAGGACAAACATAAAGCTATATACGTACCTTCGTGTAGAACCCCAATGAAATTTCAAAATAGAGATAAATGACGAAGTTGAAAAATGTTAGTAATAGGAGTCATTAGGAAATCAAATAAGCCCATATAATTTTTCCCTCAAACGTCATGCCATAAAAGATCGGACTTGGCGTATCTGCGTAGATTTCTGTCACTTAAACAAGGAAACGACTCCCGATAGTTTCCAGTGCCATGTACCGACGACATCTTATCTCTGTTAGGTTAGAATAAATTTTTTTTCACCAACTTGGACTTACTTAAAAGCTTTTACCAGATACCATTACCTAAGTGATTGTACCTCATACTCCGTTTTCAGCACACTCAGGGGACATTATCAATTTTTTACGTATGCCTCCGGCTTACGTTGCGCCCCCAATTAACAATATAGTGTTTGGAGACTTTTAGGGGATAACCTACATGGCCTATAATGGATGATCTTGTAATCTTTTCTAATACCTTAGAAGAAATACATTCACATAAAGTAGAGCTAGTGCTACAGAGACAAAGACAAATAATCTCAGAGTAAAATATCTAAATGTGAGTTTTTTTAAAACCGAACATGTTTATCTAGGTTTTATGTGTCTGGTCAAGGTCTTAAACGTAGTCCATGGTAAGGTGTCGGCTATTCATAACTTCCGGTACCTATTAACGTAAAAAGGGGATACAGCACTTTTGCGCTGTTGTGGGTATTACAATCGTATGCAAATATGTAACTCTTCAATCATGACAGCTCCTTTAACAGATCTTACGAAGAAGAGCGTAGATTTATTATGGTCTAAAAAGCATCAACAGGCGTTCGATATCTTAATAGCGGAATAATGCAGCTTACCTAACTTAAAAATCCCTGATTTAAATAAGGAATTTTTTTTATCGCAACAGACGCCTCAGACCAAGGGGTAAGAGGGATACTACTTCAGTAATATGATAAACAGTTCTTCCCTATAGCTTTTTATTCACGTAAACTAAAGCCCTCTGAAAGTAAATATGCAGTAATAGGCAAGGAAGGGCTAGGTTATCTTTAACACTAGTACATTTTAAGTTCATAATCTATGGCTATCCTGATGAAAGTCCTTACTGAACATGAGTCCTTTACCGAGTTTTTCAAAGGCTTTAATCACAGTCCAAAAGGAACTCGGTGACAAATGATCATTCAGGTCCTTTGGAGCCAAGATAAGATATCTACCTGGGAAAGCAATTATCATAGCTGACGCATTATCCCGCAATCCCGCACCATACCGCAAAGAACCATTAATTAGACTAAAAGATATAGAAACATCCGTACCTATTGTTAAAACCGTATCTAAACAGAAAATTCCTTAACCCAAGAGATCGCGAGCATTGAATATCTGGGTCGGAGCGCAGAACTGTTACAAACTGAACAAGCAAGCGTCAACAGACATAACCCAAACAATAAAACACTTCGAACTGAAACAGAGTCAGCAGCAATAAACACCAAACAATAAACACTTCGAAACGGAAACAGGGTCAGCGGCTAAGCAAAAACAATACACACTTCGAGCAGAAACCCTAAAGCAAAAGTATACTTAAGGTATGTGTATCAGAATAATGTAATCAAATGTAGTATTATATGTAGGTCCGTGACGAGGAAAACCCGAAGAACACAGCAGATGACTAACGACCAGGTAGTAATAATAATCTCTTTCATACCAATCGTCATAAACTGGTGCATTCCGTCATCCAGGGTTCCCTACTATGTCACAGAAAGCCAAATCCATGTTTTAACTGGGCCTACAATGCTTACAGATATAAAAAGCACATAACTGATTGTAACACATGTCATGAAAACAAGGGACACACTAAGACACCTGTCAGTTAAGGGCCTATCCTGTGCCAAATCAATCCTTGAAAGAGTATACGTAGAATTATTAACAGAATTACGAGTCTGACAGAGGGAATAAACACTTCTTAGTGTTAATAGTTCCTTGACACGTTATATAGAATTAATAGCACTAAAAACAAACCACGCAATGAGTGCGTTAGGAATATTTATGAGTGCTAAATCAGTAAACATGGAATTCAACACATGATAATCTGACTCGGGTGGTGTAAATCAATAATAATCTCCTTAACACGTTGTGTGAATTCCTTTCCATTAAGAAAACCAATAATATATATCACCCAGAGTCAATCGGTTTGGTAGAATAACGGATAATTAAAAAGGAAGTGTCAATGTCTTACGAGTTACAACTCGTGATATTGGATCCGACCGGATTATAGCGGTTCTCGCGGTTTTAAATACCTTTATCATTTATATCTTGTATCTATAGAATTGATGCCGCAAGTAGCCTTATAGGTACGCCGCTAGAACACTTTTCCACATATTCAAGCCAACCATTAATTTATCAAATATATATATAAAAAAATATATAAATAAATAAATATAAAAAAATAAAATAAATATGGATACAAGTGGAGTCAATATAATACACTCCGTAAGAAGTCGGAAGGGTTACAAATTATAATAAAAAAGGAATCACGATAAAATCAATAAGCAAAACGTAACCATAGATAATTAAATATCCAAATATATATGCGTAAAGATTTGAACTCTAACTTAACGCTTTAGTAATGACAAATAAGCTAAAAGTTCAAACACATATCCAAAATCTACTGACATATTGTCTGTCCCGTAGTTTTATATTCGTAGTCAATGAAAAAAAAAATTAAATAAATAAATAAATAAATAAACTAACTAATAAATAAAATAAATAAAATAAAATAAAAGAGATTTTAAAGTCAGGAAGTCTAGAAGTGAAAAATGTTATCTATGGAATAATCCTATATGAATCTTATACAGGGCTAATAATATATAGAATTTGTATGGAAACCTTTTTCATATAGTTTGAATAAGGAATATTATTTAACATAATGCCAACATGAAACTAATATATTGTTGTTCAATTTTGGTACTGTTGTTTTTTTTTTTTTTTTTTCAGACATTCTTCTCATGCGGGTGGAGAATTAAAACACTAAAAATATCATTTGAAAATACTAAAGTCGTATCTCTTACAGCAAGTAACGTAACTCTTAGCTGGCTGAGAGCAATCTCCTGCCAAGTGACGACGTCATCATTGCCGTATCAGCATTTGTTCCTTTTAACCTCAATAATCTGCTTACACAGGCTTCATCTGTGTGTCGTCTCTGCTTGCAAAAGCAGATTGACTGGAGAAAAGAATGCTTTAGTTCAGAACTTCACATGTGGTTCATAGGTACATGACAGGCCACATATATTCTTATCCGTGTGTGTAATGCAATTAGTTAAGGACTTGTAATCATTTTAAAATTAATGAACAATATAAGCAAAATAGAATTTCTATAACAACAAAATGAATTAATTTTTTTTTTCTGAACCTCATAGACATTTAGAAGTATCAAGATATGTATATATGAAATATTTACTTGCAACATTAGCCTATTACAATTCAAGTAAAACACATTCATGGGAAAATGTCACATTTCTTGAAAAACCCAAAGTTTATATAGAAATTAGTTACCATAGTGGGTGTTTTCGTTGCATCTCCTACCTATTAATAATGTTTTAAAAGTTAACCTCAGAGGATGCGCACGAGAAAATTGAATATGAAACTTTTGTTAGGGCACATAGAATCATGATTAATCTTCTCTTTGACTCTTATGTTGCCTGGCAATCTTACAATTAGCTCCGTTTTCCACTTCTTTCTTTGTCTAGTAACTTACTACCAGTAATATCGAATTTTCTTTGAGATTCGTAATGATATCTATTTATTTTTTATAATCTGGATATTTTTACAAGTCATCATAGACCTGGATAGTTCACTCATTGTTAATGCCATGGATAAAAAAAGTTTGTACAGCGGACTCTTTTGAATTCCGAAATATCAGCGAATTCATGTGGGTTAAGTCTGGTCTAAATGGCTCTCTCCCCTCCCCTGTATTTGGATGTTGTCACTGAATTTACTTTGCCCTTGTGACAAGTATAATTTCACTTGCAGGCTGATTAATGGAACCTGGTTACAGTATCCTGCAGTACGAGAGTTCACACATCGCAACTTCAAAAATCGTTCGTCGCAGCGGACGACTACAGTCAAGTAACAACCGCCTACAATGTGAAAGGAATTTCATGGACTTCTTCGACCGACACCGTATCTCGTCGTTAATCTCGTTTTCATGCGGAACGCTCCAGCGGCTGTCGGAATTCGACTACAAAAGGGACATACTTCCGACAATTACGACCCGAAGGATATTCAACTCTACTTTGCTGGCGAAGGACTCGTGCTGGGGATGGTTTTTTTTGTTTTTTTTTTCATCGCGAACGTAATCGTGTAGCTTAGGATGCAGAGAATAAGTATGAGCGCAAAAATAGAACGTTGGACCCGCCCAGGCAAATTTTCCCCTTGTTTAACCATTGAAAAAAGGCGTTTCATTGGCTAAAGGTGGTTGTCGGAACTGTGTAATGGACGAAAAGTTGTTCGAAAGCTAGTTAAATGTGAAGTAGTATAACCTCGGTCGTGTATCCTATATATAAATGATCATAAATACAGAGTCGAAATGTATCTTGCGTGTACGCAATAGGAATCTCTTATATAAATGATCATAAATAACAGAATCTAAATATATCTTTGCGTGTACGCAATAGGAATCTATTTAAAGTGCACATATATTAATCATAATTATATGAATCCATATACATATGTATAAACAAATCAGGTAGCCTCTAATCAATCTGTTACCTTTTATCTTACCAATATCTGCAGTTATTTATGAGTTAGTATATGAATTACTAATCAGATATATAACATTTAGCATAAAAATCAACGAATCAATCAGCATAAACATTAATAATATCAATTCATATATGAAATTTTTTTATAGTTAAAATATGATTTTTATCATGTTAATCTTCATTCTATGCAATTATCAGAGTACATTAGTATTTTCTGTAGCATATGTATCTTAATGAGATGAAGTGAAAAACTGTATCATTATATATCCGTGATCACTATTATTTACCAATATCATTGTTTTATATTTTATTACTTGAATCAATTCATGTACACAATGAATTTTTATTTACTTATATATATATATATATATATATATTCACATAGTGTCTGTATCACACTCCTATAAGTCAAATGCAAGTCAAGTTTGAGTAATATTCAGTGGTTGGTTTTGGTAGCTGACCGAGCTGATGTAAGTGTTTACATAATAAAAATATGGAATGTTAGTCCATATATATATAAAAGAATAAAACTAAAGAGGTCAACCAGATTGCTTGCAGGAATGTGATCAGACTAGAGACGCTAAAGATGACGTATACAATAAGTATGTAAGCTAAGATAACATGCCGTCACCTGTAGTCATTCAATTGTTTATAAACATTAGTCCAAGCTCCCTGCTTGAGACAACTACCCGACTATTATTCAAACGGCCTACGTGATCTGTAGCGTGTCTCATTCGATTGTGTGTTCGTATGAAACTATGTCATCTGATAGTATGTTCATATGTTCGAACTACTGTCTGTTCCTTCATAACTTGTAACAGAGATGGTAGACAAGCAGAACAGAGTTAGCTATCGTTATTAGAAGACCTGTACCTCTTTACCTAAGCTTTATCATGTAGAGGAATAGGATTAGCCATCATCATTGGCAGAAGCGATCAAGCTATCGTCATAGAAGACTTGTACAATCATATCTGATCTTCAGCATGTAAAACTTCAAGAATATATCTATTTTTATACTTAGTGTTTTCTACAAGAAACCTCACCGAACCATGAGTTTAACACTCGTCGTAAAGATAATACCGACTTCGTAAGTGATCTACAAAACCCCAGACACTCCATTGAAGATGGAAGTGCAATACCAACCGACTTAGCGTATAGATTATCGCTAGTCTAACATTACCTCATAGGGCGCCTTATCATACAAGGCACAAGCCCTAATATATATATATATATATATATATATATATATATATATATATATATATATATATATATATAAATTAAATGTATGTATATACACGTATATACAAATATTTCTTGTCATTCAGGCACTGAATAAGGCTTAATCTATCTTAACTTTTGACATCGTCACCTTAAATATCCTTGTCTCCATTTATCCAGGTGACGTCTCCAGGACGAGGATTCTTCTTCCTCTTCTTCTTCTTCTTCTTCTTCTTCTTCTTCTTCTTCTTCTTCTTCTTCTTCTTCTTCTTTTCCTAATTTCACATTCATGAAAGTCAGGTTTTTTCCGACCTCCCTATTCTTCCTGACTTCTGCTTTTCATGAAATATAAACTTTTTTTCTCTCGGTTCTCTCTCCCAGGACCAGTAATTTTCTGGTGCAACTTAGAGTTGAGTCTTCGTGTCTTGACGATTGTTTTTTATTTGAATATATATATATATATATATATATATATATATATATATATATATATATATATATATGTGTGTATGTATATATATATATATATTTATATATATATATATATATATATAGATATATATAATATATATATATATATATATTTATATATGCATATATGTATGTATATATATATATATTTATATATATGCATATTTATGTATGTAATATATATATATATATATATATATATATATATATATATATATATATATATATATATATATATATATATATGCATATTTATGTATGTAATATATATATATATATATATATATATATATATATATATATATATATTTATATATATGCATATTATGTATGAATATATATATATATATATATATATATATATATATATATATATATATATATATATATATATATAATATAGACAGCTTCAGGGTAGACAGCCATAAAACACATTAACTTCTTAAAACAGGCTCGTGTGTACGTCTAAAATAAATCCCTTTCTCCAGATAGCTCGTATTAGTTTATGGTCGTTCAAGAGATTTATTTTAGAGATTCTGTAGCCTCTAAATTGTTGTGACTGGTACTGCATACCTTGTATAGGGAAACTTAATACTGTGCTTTGATTGATGTATCTATTCACTTCAAATTGATTACCTCAAGGAAGACTAGCTTCTTTGTAGCCATAAACTGTAAAGAAGAAACATAATAGTGTGGTACTATTTTATAATTAGAATTGGATGGAGACCAAATATGTAGCATTGAATTCTTTGGAAAAAAAACAATGAAATCTTATCTACAAGAGAAAAAATGAAGAAGGCTTCTCCTTTTTTTCCATTTTCTTAAAGAAAAAAATTTCATCCTCTCAAACTGAAAACATTGCTTCCTTACTTTTTACACATCGAAATGGAAGCGAAAATCAAGATTTTTTTGGTATCAAATTTAATATAAACTTTGCGAGAACAAAAATTAGTAAGGCGTTTTGTTCCTTCCACATATTTCGTGTTGACTTTAAAAAAAAACAAAAGGAGGTGTTTTTTTAGAGCAGGAAAGATTCTGCGAGGAAACTAGTTGGCTTTTTTATTGTCAAATTTAATATAACTTTTATGATATTAAGCTTTGTTATGTTTCTAATGTACGTCTTCGTCAGTTTTTATTATTATTATTATTATTATTATATTATTAGTATTATTATTATTATTATTATTATTATTATTATTATGAGCAAAGAAGCTTTAATATCAACTTTAAGAGGGAAAACATTTTGTTTAGTAGACTTCTCTTTACTTGTTTAATAATCTAGTTTTTGTATTTGTTTTCCAGTATTATTATTTTTTTTCAGTATACCTCCGGGATATAGAATATACAATGTTTGTTTTTCACTATTATTATAATTATTATTATTATTTTTTTTTTTTTTGCTCTATCACAGTCCTCCAATTCGACTGGGTGGTATTTATAGTGTGAGGTTCCGGGTTGCATCCTGCCTCCTTAGGAGTCCATCACTTTTCTTATTATTTTTTTTCTTTTTTTTTTTTTCTTTTGCTCTATCACAGTCCTCCAATTCGACTGGGTGGTATTATAGTGTAGGGTTCCGGGTTGCATCCTGCCTCCTTAGGAGTCCATCACTTTTCTTACTATGTGTGCCGTTTCTAGGATCACACTCTTCTGCATGAGTCCTGGGAGCTACTTCATCCTCTAGTTTTCCTAGATTCCTTTTCAGGGATCTTGGGATCGTGCCTAGTGCTCCTATGATTATGGGTACGATTTCCACTGGCATATCCCTATCCTTCTTATTTCTATTTTCAGATCTTGATACTTATCCATTTTTTCTCTCTTTTCTCTTCAACTCTGGTGTCCCATGGTATTGCGACATCAATGATGATACTTTCTTCTTGACTTTGTCAATCAACGTCACGTCTGGTCTGTTTGCACGTATCACCCTATCCGTTCTGATACCATAGTCCCAAGAGGATCTTTGCCTGATCGTTTTCTATCACTCCCTCAGGTTGGTGCTCGTACCACTTATTACTGCAAGGGTAGCTGATGTTTCTTGCACAGGCTCCAGTGGAGGGCTTTTGCCACTGAATCACGCCTCTTTTGTACTGGTTCTGTGCAAGCATTCGCTTGCTATGTGGTTTATGGTTTCATTTTTGTATTGCACTTCCTACATATGGGAGAGATGTTATTTCCGTCTATCGTTCTTTGAACATATCTGGTTCTTAGGGCCTGATCTTGTGCCGCTGTTATCATTCCTTCAGTTTCCTTCTTTAGCTCTCCCCTCTGTAGCCATTGCCATGTGTCATCGCTGGCTAGTTCTTTAGTCTCTCTCATGTATTGTCTGTGCATTGGTTTGTTGTGCCAGTCCTCTGTTTCTGCCTGTCATTCTCCTGTCTCCGTATATTTCTGGGTCTTCGTCTACTTTTATTAGTCCTTCTTCCCATGCACTCTTTAGCCACTCATTTTCACTGGTTTTTTCAGATATTGCCCCAGTGCTCTGTTTTCGATGTTTGACGTAGTCCTCTATACTTAGTAGTCCTCTCCTCCTTCCTTTCGTGTTATGTATAATCTGTCCGTATTTGCTCTTGGGTGTAGTGCTTTGTGTATTGTCATATGTTTCCAGGTTTTCTGATCTATGCTGCGGAGTTCTGCCTTCGTCCATTCCACTATTCCTGCTGTATCTGATTACTGCAACTGCCATGTGTTTATGGCTTATCATATTTCCGGCGTTGAGTTTTGACTTGAGTATCGCCTTGAGTCTCTGCATATATTCTTTCCTGATCGTGTCCTTCATTATTCCCAGGTATTGTATCCTGTCTCATCTATGTGTTTGATGTGCCTCCCATCTGGTAGCTTTATCCCTTCAGTTCTCGTTACTTCGCCTTTTTGTATGTTGACTAAGGCGCATTTTCAATTCCAAACTCCATCCTGATGTCCCCAGATACAATCCTTACAGTCTGGATTAGGGTATCTATTTCATTGATGCTCTTACCATAACAGCCTTGTGTCGTCCTGACATAGATGTTGATTCTGTTGCCTCTTTTCTTGAGTTGGTACCCGGCATCCATCTTCTGTAGTACTTTTGTCATGGGAATCATGGCTACTAGGAAGAGTAGTGGGGACAGTGAGTTGCCCTGGAAGATCCCTCTCCTGATATTAACCTCTGCTAGTCTTATTCCAGAGCTTGTAAGTATTGTATTCCAGTTGCGCATTGTATTTTTGAGGAAGCTGATGGTGTTTCCTCTGCCCCATATATTTTCAGGCATTCTATTAGCCATGTGTGTGGTATCATGTCGAAGGCTTTCTTATAGTCTATCCATGCCATGCTTAGGTTGGTTTTCCTTCTCCTACCGTTCTTCATTATCATTTTTGTCTATCAGGAGCTGGTCTTTTGTGCCCCATACCCACTTCCTTCTGCAGCCATTTCTGTTGTGGGGGATGGTGTGTCTCCTCTTGGTAGTTTGTATAGCCTTTCACTGATGATACCTGTTAGTAACTTCCACATTATTGGTAGGCAGGTGATAGACCTGTAGTTACGGTGGCTATATTCCCTTACTCTTGTCTTTTTGTACTAAGGATGCTCTTCCTGTGGTCATCCATTTGGGTGCATGGTGTTTGATTTGAGATACAATGCTGGAAGTTGTTCTGCTATTCGTGGTGTAGGGCCTTGAATTTTTGTTTTGAGCCAGTATCCATGGACTTCATCGGGACCTGGGGCTTCCAGTTTGGCATTTTCTTTAGTTGGTGTCTGACTGTGTCTGTCGTGATCTCTGTGAATCTTTGTTTTATTCTCCCTGTTTCTTCTTTCTTTGACTTCCTGGAGCCATGTTGCATGTTTGTTGTGTGATACCGGATTGCTCCATATGTTTTGTTCCCAGAGTCTCTTACTTGGTTCGGCTTCAGGAATTTCTTGGTGGTTGTCTTCCCCTGTATTATTATTATTATTATTATTATTATTATTATTATTATTATTATTATTTCAGTATACCGGGGTATAGTAATATACAAAATGGTTTTACATTTGTTATAAACGCATTAAATTTAGCGTGTAAACCTGACCATTTCACATTAAATGTTTAGTGAAATTTCCAGGCACAGTTGATCTCATGGATTACTGACCACTTAATTTTATAAAAGAAAAAAAAATATTGGTGATTCTGTATAAATGTTAACAGAAGAAAATCCCAAAGCTAAAAATTTATTTGTATATCGACTGAAAAACGTTTTTGTCGTTGACGTTTCAGATTAGAAATTCTGTAAAATGATAATTTTAAAAAATCAGCGCCTTCTTTATTAGTTCTCGGTAAATTAGATTTTTGGTTTGTTTTTATTACTATTAGCAAATGTATCTTGCTGTCTTAGCCGGTAATCGTCATCTCATTATCAAGTACTCGGGATAAGATTATATGTTCCAGAGAAATTGATGTCAAGAGATTCTATACATGAAAGAGCAATAAAGAAGACTAAAAGGAAAATTTGAATAACTCAGGAAATAGAACAAAACTCAGAGATAATCTAAAATGTATATTGATTTTCCATGTTATTATTTTTAATAGCAAAAGAACCTTAAGTACATAGATGAGATCACGAGCCTTGTAAAAAATAAAAATATTTAGATCAGTGGTTCTTAACCTTTTTATTACCACGCCCCCTCTAAGAGTTGGGTCTTTCTTTCACGTCCCCCTTGCATCTGTGAGTAACATTCCCTCCCAGATTTAAAGGAAAATTTAAAAAAGAATGAAAAAGAGAAGGGGTTTCGAGGGATAGGAAGGGAGGTCAATAATTACAAGGGAAACTCAACAAGCCTAACCAGAGTAGTGGACTATAAGAAGGTAAAGTTATAAGGCGATACTTTTGCATTTTTTTCATAAACTTCTGAATATTAGTTTCTCACTTTTGTTAAGAGAATAACGAATATAATTATATATTTTTTATTTCATTTTTTCCCTAGGGCTCGACCCTCCCCTGGAAATTGCCGAAGCCCCCTAAGGGGCGCGCCCCTCAGGTTAAGAACCACTGATTTAGATGCTCCACGTTTTACTTTCTCTCTCTCTCTCCCCAGTGACAATGGCATTTTAAAACTGATTTTTCATTAAAATCTTTTAGACTCTCTCTCTCTCTCTCTCTCTCTCTCTCTCTCTCTCTCTCTCTCTAGTGTCATTATTGATAAAAACAAACTGATTGTGAAGAAGTCGATGAAAAAACAGCCTTTTAACCAGATTTTTCATTGGAGTTATTTAGACGCTCTCTCTCTCTCTCTTCTCTCTCTCTCTCTCTCTCTCTCTCTCTCTCTCTCTTTCTTTTCCAGCCTAAGCCGAGTAGTTTCATTAATTCAGCTAAGAAATTTTAATGCCTGGAAGCGCACTTGAGCCGAGGTGCAATTAATTTCAAGAGTCCAGATACAGTCTGGGATGTTTTAACACTTTTGGCTCTAATAAGACGCCCTTTGTATCAGACGAGAAAATGCCTTTTAAATTTCTGCCAAAGTCTTCCTACCAGAAGAAGAGGTAGAGGGGGAGGAGGTAGGAGGAGGATATACGGTCTATCTATATATAAATATATATATTATAATACAGTAATGCTTCATTGGCTTTTGAAATGGAAACTTTTGGGAACGAAAAACCAATAAAACAGTACTGTATTTTACTCTGTCTTTCTATGGTAACAAGAGTTTTCTGTTGATGTGTGTGTGTGTGTATATATATATATATATATATATATATATTATATATATATATATATATATATGTGTGTATATATATATATATAATATATATATATATACGTATATATATATATATATATATATATATATATGTATACATATATATATGTGTGAGTATGTATGTACATATGTATATAAAGGATCCTGGAAACAAAATACGTCCTTTTATTAAAATGTCATGCCCACCCCAGCCCCCCCCCCTCCAACGGCAAAAAACTATTGACAATAAAATCTGTGAAATAGGATATTGAAGATAGAAAGCTCCCCTATAACAAAATACCTCTATCAACCAGACACCACGAATAAAACAAAATTGTAACCAAATCTTTGAAATAGGACACTGCAGACGAGGAACTTCATGGCAAACCCTGAACAAGATGACCTTGGTTTTTGTTTTTCCTTTTTTTTCGTCCACCTGTTGTGCTTGGAATTCTTTACGAGGCAGGAATGGACTCGGTTCCTGTTCCAGTGTCTTGCTCTTGGCTTCCTGTTCCTAGTTCTTCAGGACTAGTGAGCTCTTCCAGTTCAGTTCATTTAACCACTACTCTCGAAGAGAGAGTTGTTCTGCTGGCGGGGGTGAAATTAATTTCCCATGACGATAAAAAAAAAAAAGTCTGGGTTTAGTTTTTATGTTAATGCAAGTAGCAGCGTTTAGTGATGATATCTGAATTTGATTACGAAATTTATATTCATGCAATTCATTTAATTTCTAAAGGAAAGAGTTTTTGTATTCTGTGATTTTATGCTATTCATCCAATCGTTAGCATTTCTTAACGAAAGAGTTTTTGTATTCTGTGATTTTATGATAAAGGAGGAAATGCAGTTCGAAAATTAGTCGTTTGCGGCTGATTGTTGCCTATAATGTTTATGGAGCAAACAAATGTTTATAAGCAAAATTTTTTTTATTTTTTGTCAACTGTCATTTATTTCACGTGACTGCATTCTTAAAAATATTCATTTCATTAGTAACCGGGTTTTACATTCTGTAACTTCATGATATATTATATATATATATATATATATATATATATATATATATATATATATATATATATATATATATATATATATATATATATTGCCAAAGTCACATAAAAAATAAAAATATATAGTCACTCGCTATTTATTGACATAAAATAAATATATATATATATATATATATATATATATATATATATATATATATATATATATATATATATATATATATATATATACATTAAATTTTGACCCTCATATCTAGGTAACTGTTACTCCCGAAATTTAGTTTAGACGGTATTAGAATGTACCTTATGTTTATGAACGTAGAAATCTCATCTGTATGTGAACAAAAATTCATATATATATATATATATATATATATATATATATATATATATATATATATATATATATATATATATATATATATATAGTATATCAGCGTAAAAATCCAAAAACAAAAACTTTGCTTCTATCTAAAGCCCTCAGCGAGACATCCTTTTTTAACGATTACAAAAACCAGGAAAGTGCAAAACTCGTGCTGACAGTCGATGCACAGACCCGCTGTGGGGTCTAGACGCTTCAGAATTGTCCATGACAGCAACAAAGAATCTGGGATTCCGTTTTCTGAAACCTTGCTGCTGCTGCAATGCGGATGTGTTTTTATTTTATTTTCGCCCTCTTTCTTCTTCTTTTTCTTCTTCTTCCTCTTCTTCTTCCTTTCTTATTTTAGAAGGGCGATCTCCTTGTTGTCTTTCCCCTCACGAAAGGAGATAGGGCCTACCGTTGCATAAGTAATGCGCGCGGAAACTGGAGGAGGAGGAGGAGGGAGTATAAAGGTTTCTCATGGCGAGGGAGGGAGGGAGGGAGGCGCACCTTGCAAATGTATTTTTGCATCACCCTCTTCGTTGCTATTCGTTGCAGTGTTTTCTGCAAGTTGCATATATATATATATATATATATATATATATATTATATATATATATATATATATATATATATATATATATATATATATATATATATATATATATATATATATATATATATATATATTATATATATATATTTATATATATATTATCATATATATATAGAGAGAGCGAGAGAGAGAGAGAGAGAGAGAGAGAGAGCGAGCGAGCTTGTCCATACCGAATGCAAATCCCTCTGCTCACAACCTCTGGTAATCGGAAACAGATTACCGCGCTGAATTCAAAATGAGACCTTTCAAGGCATTAAATGACCCTTCCCTGTTCGCTCATTTTGGGAGCAAGGTACCAGACTTACCCATCCACTAGTTTACCTCCTTTATTGAAAGTAAAAATTATATATATATATATATATATATATATATATATATATATATATATATGCTATATATATGTGTGTGTGTGTGTGTTTGTGTGTATGTAAACTTCCGTACCTATGTGTATTTATTACTGCTTATTGACTGACTTATCATTGTTGTTATTTTTATGGTTTATTAATTGAATTTTATCACCTGTGAACATTTCAAAAGTTTAAAGCCTTTTATGCGCGTTGATATGTTAATAATAACAATAATAGATCCTAAATATATAAATAAATCAATGAATACATAGATAGATAGATAAATAAATAAATAAATAAATAAACCGAAGACCAAGATGTGTATAGAGACCGGAGAATGACAAACAGAACGGAAGAATGGCACAACAAACCAATGCACGGACAATACATGAGACAGTCTAAAGAAGTGGCCAGCGATGACACATGGCAATGGCTACAGAGTGGAGAGCTCAAGAAGGAGAAAGAAGGAATGATAACAGCGGCACAAGATCAGGCCCTAAGAACCAGATATTTCCAAAGAACAATAGATGGAAATAACATCTCACTCATATGCCGGAAGTGCAATAAAAAAAATGAGACCATAAACCACATAGCAAGCGAATGTCCGACACTTGCACAGAACCAGTACAAAAAGAGGCATGATTCAGTGGCAAAAGCCCTCCACTGGAGCCTGTGCAAGAAACGCCAGGTACCTTGCAGTAGTAAATGATACGAGCACCAACCTGAAGGAGTGATAGAAAACGATCAGGCGAATATCCTCTGGGACCATGGAATCAGAACACATAGGGTGATACGTGCAAATAGACCAGACGTGACGTTGATTGACAAAACCAAGAAGAAAGTATTACTTATTGATGTTGCAATACCATGCGACACCAGAGTAGATGAGAAAGAAAGAGAAAAAATGGATAGGTATCAAGACTGAAAATAGAAATAAGATGGATATGGGATATGCCAGTAGAAATTGTACCCATAACCATAGGGACACTAGGAGGCACGATCCCAAGATCCCTGAAAAGGAACCTGGAAAAATTAGATGCTGAAATAGCTCCAGAACTCATGCAGAAGAGTGTGGTACTAGAAGCAGGGCATATAGTAGGAAAAGCGATGGACTCCTAAGGAGGCAGGATGCAACCCGGAACCCCACACTGTAAAAAAAAAAAGAATTAAATAAATAAATAAAAATCATAATAATAATTTCCCATAAAATTTGCCAGATTCGCTACTATTTGTTATTGCAATGGATAATGCATTAATTAAAATATCTAATTAACTTTTATCCCAAGGCTTCGGTG
>NC_087207.1:52758272-52780772 GCF_015104395.2 Macrobrachium nipponense
CTCTTATTTTTCTATTTTCAGATCTTGATACTTATCCATTTTTCCCTCTCTTTCTCTTAACTTAACTCTGGTGTCCCATGGTATTGCGACATCAATGAGTGATACTTTCTTCTTGACTTTGTCAATCAACGTCATGTCTGGTCTATTTGCACGTGTCACCCTATCTGTTCTGATACCATAGTCCCAGAGGATCTTTGCCTGATCGTTTTCTATCACTCCCTCAGGTTGGTGCTCGTACCACTTATTACTGCAAGGTAGCTGATGTTTCTTGCACAGGCTCCAGTGGAGGGCTTTTGCCACTGAATCATGCCTCTTTTTGTACTGATTCTGTGCAAGTGCCGGGCATTCGCTTGCTATGTGGTTTATGGTTTCATTTTTCGTATTGCACTTCCTACATATGGGAGAGATGTTATTTCCGTCTATCGTTCTTTGAACATATCTGGTTCTTAGGGCCTGATCTTGTGCCGCTGTTATCATTCCTTCAGTTTCCTTCTTGAGCTCTCCCTCTGTAGCCATTGCCATGTGTCATTGCTGGCTAGTTCTTTAGTCTCTCTCATGTATTGTCCGTGCATTGGTCTGTTTGTGCCAGTCCTCTGTTTCTGTCTGTCATTCTCCTGTTTGTATATTTCTGGGTTTTCGTCTACTTTTATTAGTTCCTTCTTCCTATGCACTCTTTAGCCACTCGTCTTCGCTGGTTTTCAGATATTGCCCCAGTGCTCTGTTCTCGATGTTGACGCAGTCCTCTATACTTAGTAGTCCTCTCCCTCCTTCCTTTTGTGTTATGTATAGTCTGTCTGTATTTGCTCTTGGGTGTAGAGCTTTGTGTATTGTCATAGGTTTCCTGGTTTTCTGATCTATGCTGCGGAGTTCTGCCTTCGTCCATTCCACTATCCCTGTGTTGTATCTGATTACTGGCACTGCCCATATGTTTATGGCTTTTATCTAATTTCCGGCGTTGAGGTTTGACTTGAGAATCGCCTTGAGTCTCTGCATATATTCTTTCCTGATCATGTCTTTCATCTCTTGGGGTTTATATCCCCTACTTCCATTATTCCCAGGTATTTGTATCCTGTCTCATCTATGTGTTTGATGTTGCTCCCATCTGGTAGCTTATCCCTTCAGTTCTCGTTACTTTGCCTTTTTGTATGTTGACTAAGGCACATTTTCTATTCCAAACTCCATCCTGATGTCTCCAGATACAATCCTTACAGTCTGGATTAGGGTATCTATTTCCTTGATGCTCTTACCATACAGTTTGATATCGTCCATGAACATCAGATGGTTGATTCTGTCGCCTCTTTTCTTGAGTTGGTACCCGGCATCCATCTTTTGTAGTATTTTTGTCATGGGAATCATGGCTACTACGAAGAGTAGTGGGGACAGTGAGTTGCCCTGGAAGATCCCTCTCCTGATATTAACCTCTGCTAGTCTTATTCCAGAGCTTGTAAGTATTGTATTCCAGTTACGCATTGTATTTTTGAGGAAGCTGATGGTGTTTTCCTCTGCTCCTTATATTTTCAGGCATTCTATTAGCCATGTGTGGGATATCATGTCGAAGGCTTTCTTATAGTCTATCCATGCCATGCTTAGGTTGGTTTTCCTCCTCCTACTGTTCTTCATTACCATTTTGTCTATCAGGAGCTGGTCTTTTGTGCCCCTACACTTCCTTCTGCAGCCTTTCTGTTGGTGGGGATGGTGTTTGTCTCCTCTAGGTAATTGTATAGCCTTTCACTGATGATACCTGTTAGTAACTTCCACATTATTGGTAGGCAGGTGATAGGCCTGTAGTTACTGGCTATATTTCCCTTACTCTTGTCTTTTTTGTACAAAGGTGTTCTTCCTGTGGTCATCCATTTGGGGTGCATGGTGATTTGAGATACAATGCTGGAGTTGTTCTGCTATTCGTGGGTGTAGGGCCTTGAGGTTTTTGAGCCAGTATCCATGGACTTTCATCGGGACCTGGGGCTTTCCAGTTTGGCATTTTCTTTAGTTGGTGTCTGACTGTGTCTGTCGTGATCTCTGTGAATCTTTGTTTTATTTTCCCTGTTTCTTCTTCCTTGACTTCCTGGAGCCATGTTGTATGTTTGTTGTGTGATACCGGATTGCTCCATATGTCTTCCCAGAGTCTCTTTCTTGGTTCGGCTTCAGGAATTTCTTGGTGGTTGTCTTCCCCTCTTAGTTGGCCGTATAGTCTTTTCTGGTTGGTTCCAAATAGTTTGTTCTGTTGGTATCCCTTATTCCTGTTCATGTACCGTTGGATCTTATGTGCTTTGGCCTTAAGCCTCTGTTTTACATCTTCTATTGTGTTGTTTAGTCCCCTCTCTTGTACTTTGTATTTCTCGTTGAGTTCCTCCCTTGTTTTCTTGTTTCTTGGCCTTTTTTCTACCATCTCTTTCAGTTTACTCCAGTCAGATCTCATCACTATGATATGCTTTCCCAGGCGCCTTTTCCGAGGAGGTTGCTGTTTTGGGTTGGTTGGGCTGGTGATGTTGGTGTTCGAATCCCCATTAGTTCTGCTACTAATCTTGCTCCTGGATATGCCAAGTTATTTATTTCATTGACCTCACTTGTTTTCTCCCTTAATTTCTTGGTGTTGTAGGCTTTCATGGAGGGGATCTTTGTTCTTTCTGTATCTGCCTCCATCCATTGTCTAATCTTTTCTACCCATTCCGTCCTCTCTTTTACTTCGTCGGTGTTTCTTCATGTGTCGTTGTTTGATACCTAATCATCCTTGCCGTCTTCTGTGGCATCATCTCTCAGTTCGTCTTCGTGTAATTCGTTGTCGTGTGACTTTTCCCTTTCCAGTTCCAGTTCTTCTCTTTCTGTTGGGGAGAGCCAGTTCTTTTTCTTCATGTTCCTTACTTGGTCTGCCAGCCTCAGCTCTGTTTGGGGGGTGTTATTCCTCTCATTCCAGATGTTGACCAACCTTCTTCTATATCCTCTTTCCGTCGGGTTGCTTCTGATGTAGCATCTCCATATGTCCTTATTTTCTTCTCTTGTCCATTTCTTCCTTTGGTTTGCTTCTGTAGCTCCAATCTCAGGCTGTTGGTTACTGTCGTTGTGGTGGTCAGTTGCTGGATGACGACCTCCAAGTACCTGACCGTCTTCCCCTTCAATAGGGTTGAATACCTGGCTGCCGGACGAAGCTCCTCTGTTGCCAGAGGTTCCATTTACGTCGTTGTCGTTTATTCCTTCATTTCTTAACATCATTGCTGAGTTTTGCTATTTAACACATAGCTGGACCCTACCCCATCAGGGATAGGTACTCATTTACAGCTGAGTAGACTGAGGAAATTATGGTAAAGATCCTTTCCCAAGGAATCAACGCCAAGGAGAGCGGTCACCCATCTAACAACTGACCAGCCCCAATGTTGTTCAACCAGTCCATTGACGACCTAACCCATATATATATATATATATATATATATATATATATATATATATATATATATATATATATGTGTGTGTGTGTGTGTGTGTGTGTGTGTGTGGGTGGGGTGTGTGTGTAAAATATATGGTAATAATACTAAATTAATAATAATAATAAAAATAAGTAATAACATTAATGAATAACTAAACCAATAATATGGACGACAAAATAGCGATACAGTTCTGAAACATTTCCAACTCATTTCCAAATTATTATTATTATTATTATTATTATTATTATTATTATTATTATTATTATTATTATTATTATTATTATTATTATTATTATTATTATTATTAATAATAATAATAATAATAATAAGCTAATATATATAATATATGGTAATAATACTAATAATAATAATAATAATAAAAATAATAATAGTAGAAAACAAAGTGATTCATTCCATACAGAACATAAAATCAAAGAAGGATTTTTCTTTTCTGAAAAGGCGAGGTATTTCTTTCAGCTTTTATCTTTTCATAATCTCTGTTCATTTGTCTAGGAGATGAATTGCCTTCCTGGCTAGAGGTTGGAAGGAAACGGGCTCGAAGATCTCTCTCAGATTTACATACGTAAGTCTACAAAAAAACAAAAAAAGACAATTTTGTATAAGAAAAAATTGGTCTTGATACTCTGGCGCAATTTCCGACTTCTGGTGTGTGTTTTTTTCTTTGGTACTTTGTTTTCCGCTTCGTTCTACCAGAAATGAATCTATTCCGTACATTTTATGAGGATTTATGGGATGCATGACTATGGGAAACCCTTCGTGACTACGGGACTTGGACACATCCACGAAAAAGTGAAGTTTTGTGGTTGAAGTTTGAGTTTAAGGTTGAGGTTTGAGGTTTGAATTTGAGGTTGAGGTTAGAGTTTGAGGTTTGAGGTTGAGTTTTGAGGTTTGGAGTTGAGTTTTGAGGTTTCAATTTGAAGTTAGAGTTTGAGGTTGAGGTTTGAGGTTAGAGTTTGAGGTTTGAGGCTGAGGTTGAGATTTGAATTTGAGGTCCAAGCTAGAGTTTGAGGTTTGAGATTCAGGTTTGAATTTGAGGTTGAGGTTTGAGTTTGAGGTTTTAGGTTGAAGTTTGCGGTTTGGCTTTGGGGTTGAAGTTAGAGTTTGAGGTTGATTTGAGGGTTGAGGCTTGAATTTGAGGTTGAGGTTAGAGTTTCAGGTTTGAGGTTGAGGTTGAGGTTTGAGTTTGAGTTTGAGGTTTGAGGTTGACGTTTGAGGTTTGAATTTGAGGTTGAGGTTACAGTTTGAGGTTAGGGGCTTGAATTTGAGGTTGAGGTTACAGTTTGAGGTTTGAGGTTGAGGTTTGAATTTGAGGTTTGAGGTTTGAATTTGAGGGAGAGATTAGAGTTTGAGATTTGAGGTTGAGGTTTGTGTTTGAGGTTTGAGGTTAGAGTTTTAGGTTTGAGGTTGAGGTTTGAGATTTGAATTTGAGGTTAGAGTTTGAGGTTTGAGGTTGAGGTTAGAGTTTGAGGTTTGAGGTAGAGGTTGAGGTTTCAGGATCAAGTTAAGGAGGCTGAGGTAGTGAGTAAGGCAAGGATTATCTGGGCATGTTATGCCCACATTTGGTTCAAGTTGGATTTTGAGAGTATTTGTAACAATATACAAATATTCACTCTCTCGATTTAACCCCATCTCTAAAGAACTATGATACAGGGTGTCCATAAAGTTCCAGTACCATTACAAGTATTTATTGCCCCGAATGGTACTGGGACTTTATGGACACCCTGTAGGTCTTCATTCAGTCATTAGTATTGTTAATAATAATAATAATAATAATAATAATAATACCATCATGGTCAATTTGAACCATGTGTTTGACAACAAAAGAACAAACACATCATATATAAAAATGATAAATATCAATAACATCAGCCCTATTATTATCACTTTAACCAATATGTAAAAAAAAAAATAATTAACAAACGCCAAAATTAACGTACACGTGTAACCAAGCGCTTATAATCCAGCGACCACGAAAGCGCCTCCTTCTCGATATAATTGTAAAACAAGAGCAAATCCTTGATGACATCTGATACACCCTTTGGGGCTCCACTAATGAGATCATTAGAGCCGGACGCGATGTTTTTCATAACTCTAAACTGGGTCGGCCTGTACCGAAACGAGTTTTTTTTTTTCTTTTTTTAGCGGGAGAAACAGAGTTTTCCTGTAATGAGTGCTCTCTCTCTCTCTCTCTCTCTCTCTCTCTCTCTCTCTCTGGGGACGAATTCCAGTTCATTCAAAATCGGACGAACATTTATTCTGGTAAGGAGTGCGCTCTCTCTCTCTCTCTCTCTCTCTCTCTCTCTCTCTCTCTCTCTCTCTCTCAATTATTCCATGGACACGGAATCCAGGTCATTCAAAATGCATCATTATTTTTTCTTGTAAGACCAATGCTCCTCAAGACTTGTTTTTGATTGATGAAATTGGACACCATTTTTTTTTCTTATGCGCTCATGCGCGCCTGATATACAGCACGTAATTCATTGGAGGGGAGATGTTATCGTAATTTATGCTTTTTTATATAATTTATTTTCTCGTCTAGTATTGTAGAAATACACACACACTTTATATATATAATATATATATATATATATATTATATAAAGTGTGTGTGTATCTACAATACTAGACGAGAAAATATTATATAAAAAAGCATAAATTCGATATATATATATATATATATATATAGCATGAGGTTACTCTAACATTGCTTTTAATGATGACAGCACAGGAACTCTTCTTTCTTCAGATACTTATAGCATACAGTATAGTATATACTACTTCCTTCCTCCCTCGACGAGATGGGGGGGGCCTGGGGGTGGGGGTGGGGGGCGGGGGGTGGACAGCGGGATGAGTAGTATTCTTGCCGAAAACTCCGGCCCAGAACTTCACCGGTCCTTATCCCAATGAAGCATCGTTAACCAGTTCACAGATCTGCGAGAGCGTCGGTCCCTTTGAAGTTCTGGTTTCAAACACTTAACTTCTCCTTCTTCTTCTTCTTTGCTTTTTGAGAATGGAATGATGATGAGAGCGATTTTAGTCTCACATTCCAGACTTCAAAGGAAAAGTTGTTTAGATTCTTTTATTTATTGTAATTTTAATTTATTTAGTTTCGTCAATGATCATGATAATATGTTGTATACTGAATGCGTTTCCTGCATCGTTTTAGTCGTGGCTAAGTTAATATTAATCATTGAATGGGGAATGTTCAAAAAAGGAGGTTGTGAAGTCTAGGGAGATGTTCATTCTAGAACAGTTATCATATATATATATATACATATATATATATATATATATATATATATATATATATATATTTAAATATATATATATACACACATATTCAATGTAGCATGAAGGAACACGTTATACTTGTGAATATCATTGATTCCACGGTAGAAAGGTAAGTGAAACAGGGAATTTGAACAAGTACTATTTTCATAGTATATTCTACATTTTCGAGTTCACTTTTCCTATATTCATTGTGAACTTGCAAATGTAGAATATACTACGAAAGTAGTAGTTGTTCCAAGTCCCTATTTCACCTAATTTAACCTACCGTGGATTTAAGGGTGGGTCTTTACATATATATATATATATATATATATCATATATATATAATATATATATATATATATATATATGATATATACATAATATATATATAGATACATATATATATATATATATGTGTTATAGTATATATATATATATATATATATATATATATATTATACGCACATATTCCCATCATTGAGCATTCTTCCCAAATTAATGATTAATTTACCTGTGAATAAAGACGTAGAAACCGCATCCAGTAAACACATATTATGATTACTGGAGAAACAAACTTTATTATTATGACAAAAGAAAAATAATAAATACAGACAACGTTCCCCTTGAAGATGAGAAAGGGAGGCACTCTCATCACTCTTCAATCCTTCAATTCTCGGAAAGCAAAGAAGAAGAAGAAGAAGAAGAAGAAGATGAAGAAGTCAAGTGTTTGAAACGAGTACTTCAAAAACTTCAAAGGGCCCCGAATGTCACAGATAAGTGAAGTTATTATCGATCGTGGAACTGGGTAACGATGCTTCATTGACACAAGGACCCGTGAAGATCTGCCCAAAGTTTCAACAAGAATGAAACCGCCCCCCACCCCCACCCCTGCCACACTCCCCCCCTCTCCCCCGGCCCTTCCACCTTTCCCCAGTAAGGGGTTAGGAAAGGAGTATAAAAACGTTTGAAGGAAAAATAACTCTATATATATATATATATATATATATATATATATATATATATATATATATATGCGGATGCATATGTGGATATATGATGACCATACCCTTATGGTAGGGGGGTAAGAATAGTACCACCGTAGGTCCTGCGTATCGTAAAAGATACGCAGTCTTACTTTTTCAGTAACTGTGGAAACTGCTGCCTTGCAGGTGGACTTTTCTGTCAAGCGCAACAGGATTAAACATCGCATTATTTTAAATTCACCTTATGTAAATATTAGAAATATTCCTGTTCAATATAAAGATTCAAGATCAAAGAACTTCTTAGCGCATCAGTGGCAGATGGTCGGTATGGTGTTGGCTTGCCACCTCGGTGGCCGCGAGTTCGATTCTCGGGTATTCCATTGAGGTGTGAGAGATGTGTATTTCTGATGATAGAAGTTCACTCTCGACGTGGTTCGGAAGTCACATAAAGCCCCTTGGTCCCATTGCTGAATAACCACTGGTTCCATGCAACGTAAAAACGCCATACAAACAAACAAACAAACAAACAAATTCTTTCCATCATCCTACATACTACCTGAATATCCTACGAACTCGTTTTCCTCTCAATTAAGCTGAGGGATTTCCTTTTATAAGCGTAAAAGTTTTATCATTTGCGTTTTAGTGATATATTTATTTCTAATGAGGTGAATTCTATGCTAGAGGTATTTAATGGACTTTAAAATTAATAGCTCTCCCAATAAAAAATTAATTATGTGACTCTCTTCGCCAATATAACTCAGGTACACATAAAACTGTTTCGGTTTTTCTGAGTGTATATCTAATGCTTGTTTCTGTTTTGTTCCTTTCACAGCAATTCAAATTCAAATTTATCTCTCTCTCTCTCTCTCTCTCTCCTCTCTCTCTCTCTCTCTCTCTCTCTCGTCTTTGGTAACCTATTTTGCCTGATGGATGGAATTAACTTTGTGGCTCTTGCTTGTACCACTTCTAATCTACGTAATTATGTCCTTTCTTAGCGTTGGTGACCAAAACTGTACTGCATATTCAAGATGAGGTCTAACCATTGATGCGTAGAGCTGCAACACCGTTTCCTTGTTTTTGTATGTGAAATGCCTCTTTATGTGTCCCACTAGATTCTGTGTCTTCTTTTCAGCTTTTATTCACTGTTTTGTGGACTTTAAGTCCTTGATAATAATGGCCCAAAGGTCCTCTTCTTGCTCTACACTATTCATGTCATTCCAAGCAGAATGTAGTTGGCATGAAGGTTGATTGTTCCTATTTGTATGACTTTACATTTATCCAAATTAAAAGGCTTTTGCCATCTTTTGGACCACTCTCCTATTTTTCTTAGATCATTTCTTAAACTTCCCACTGTATCTGGGTCTGCTGCATTTACACCTATGCATTTCCATCTGTCCATCCACCTGTGGTGTTTTTGTATGGTAACACCGTCCCGAGCTTTAGATAGTTGCATTCAGCTTACATTCAACGATTATGATAATATCCTATTTCGAATATTAACGGTGTAATTCGCATACAGTAAATTTCAGTTGCAAATGTACACCCAGATATCCTTTTATTTACCTAAAACTTACACATAGCGTAACTATCTAAAGCCCGGGACGCAGTGTTACCATACAAAAACACCACAGGCGGATGGATAGATGAAAAAAAACAGAGTATAGTTTGGTGTCATCTGCAAATTTGGCTGAGAGAGAGAGAGAGAGAGAGAGAGAAGAGAGAGGGGGGAGGAATGGTGGTTCGTACTATCATGATTATGCAAGTCAGATTCTCTTTTACTATGAAAATCAAAGCTAAATAAAATTCATAAGGTGTTTTGTGTTTATTTAGCCTTCCCGAGAGAGAGAGAGAGAGAGAGAGAGAGAGAGAGAGAGAGAGAGAGATATTTTACCAAGTTCTCCATTCTCTCACATTATCAAAATTATATGAATGAAATGCACTGCAATTAAGGAAATATTAACAGATCACTTAATGTTTTAGTTTTATCTTATTAGAAAAGACCAAGTATACGATGAACGCACTTGATAAACGAAAGGATCCTAATATAATGAACGATCAAGAAATATAATGGAAGAGAAGAGGATGAAGTATGAAATCATCATGACAGTCTGTCAACGTTACAGTCATATTTTGTACTACGAGTTAATATTTAACTCTTCCGGCCAATTTTCGACGAGGTTCATATTTGATAGAACTGCATCATTTAAACAACGCACGTGACCTCATGGACATAATGGCCATCCCATACCCAATTACGCCGTCATAACGACATTACGCTGTGATAACGGAATTATTCACCGGAAACAGAAATGCACATTGATTACATTACGCGAGCGGCTTATCGTGCATTTTGTATGAACGCTCATTAAGTAATTGTTCCCCCTTGCCTATTGACAGAAGCTAATTGGAATTGGGTCCGGTATTTGATGGATTAAAGTCATCATGTTTTATTAAGGTCCGTAATGCATACAGTATAGCATTACGCCGTCATGCGTTACGGAGTTTAACTTTATATGTATGTATGTGTTCTTTCATTGTAAACCTTTTTGTAATTGACTGATTTGTCTAGGTGAGTTTCCTAGGTTTTGTTGTAGACGAATCTACACACACACACACACACACACACACACATACATACATACATACATACTACATATAAAATATATATATATATATATATATATATATATATATATATATATATATATATATATATATATATATATATATATATATATCTCATCCAGGGGGAACCATAGGGAAAGGCATTGTACTCGGGTACATTTATTTCGCCGACGTTTCACGACTCATAGTCGCATCTCAAGGCTATAATTAAAGATAAATACACGAACATTAAAACTACCCACTGCCTAGAGTGCTTGTTTATTTTTATTTTTCTAAAAATTCTCTCAGTCACTGCCCGTCCTTTGCGAGGATAAGGTATAGAATAGCCTTACTGTTTTAGTGTTATTTATTTATTTTTAATTTTTTTATTTTTTTACCCATATCGTAATTTTTGTATACTTTTTTCTGTAATTTTTAAATAATTTTAATGTAACTGTACTGTAGTTTAGCGCTCAGTATATTTTTCTGTTTTAAGAGATTCATAAATTTTTAAATGTTCTACATTCTGATGTTGATGTTCATTGAATTTTTAAATAATGCGTAATTTTTATGAATTATGCAGTGCGTAGTTTTAATGTTCGTGTGTTTATCTTTAATTATAGCCTTGAGAATGCGACTATGAGTCGTGAAACGTCGGCGAAATAAATGTACCTGAGTACAATGCCTTTCCCTATGGTTCCCCCTGATGAGATGTACATAGAGCGGCAGCTCCGTCTTCTAAGGATATATATATATATATATATATATTTATATATATATATATATATATATATATATATATATATATACCACTGCGAACCTTTGAACCCAGATAAGGAGCAAATACACATTGCAATTAGGTTCCCTTATTCTGTATACGTACACAGAGGGCCAGTTGTATAAGAGAGAGAGAGAAAGGGGGGGGGGGCGGAATGAACGACGACAAGTCTAAACGTTATATTTCTTACAAAGACATTATCGGAAGTACACACACAAAAATCCATTCAAAAGTACATAGATTATTATTATTATTATTATATTATTCATTATTATGATTATTATTATTTCTGATTATTAAAACTACAGCACTGGTGAACACTCACACTGACAAACAGACAAACGAAACAAGGAGAAACGAAAAAACAGTGAAGATTTGATAAAGCAACCAAGAACGAATATATACATAATCCAGGAAAAAAACCTAAAGATCTGGGAAACTTCCTCTCCTCTCGTCGTGACCTGAGGTCACCGAAGCCCTTGGGAGATTGACCTTTCCTTCCGCTCTGCCGGTGCCTCTTTGAACTGGCAATCAAGGGACGTAACGTCCTCATTTATTACCTCATTTACTCGGCAACGCCCCCCCCCCTTAATGTCAAGGATAAGATGACCTTAAAGCAATCGGCCTCAGGTTCTCATTCCCTCAGCGTCGTTAAAATCATAGTAAAAGGAAAGTTTAAGGTTTATATATTTTCGTTTTACCCTGAAGAATTATGAGGTGATGGGTGAGGGTCTTTAAAAATCACGGTAAAAAGGGCGTTTTTTAGTTATAGTTTTCTTTTACGCTTGAAAATTCACACAATGGTTGGGGGTCCTTAAGATTACAGTTTAGCTGTTTTAGTTTTCTTTTAGGCTTGAAAATTCACAGAGAGAGACCTTTCACTAAATTGTGATGTTCATGGCAGGTTTTGTCTTAGATGGCAGGTGTGTACAGCTAAATTGATAGGTTTTTAATTATTATTAATTATTATTATTATTAATTATTATTATTATTATTATTATCATTATTAGTTAGTAAATCAAGGGCCCCCCCCTTCCATTGCCCCTGCATGGTTTAATTACTTTTAAAATTCAGATAAATTTATAATTTTTTTTTTTATTTTTTTTTTTTTTTTTTTTTTTTTTTTTTTTTTTTTTTTTTGTTTTTTTTTTAATTTTTTTTTTATTTTTTTTTTTTTTTTTTTTTTTTTTTGTTTTTTTTCTTTTTTTTTTTTTTGTTTTTTTTTTTTGTTTTTTTGTTTTTTTTTTTTGTTTTTTTGTTTTTTTTTTTTTTTTTTATATTTTTTTTTTTTTTTTTTTTTTTTTTTTTTTTTTTTTTTTTTTTTTTTTTTTTTTTTTTTTTTTTTTTTGCTCTATCACAGTCCTCCAATTCGACTGGGTGGTATTTATAGTGTGGGGTTCCGGTTGCATCCTGCCTCCTTAGGAGTCCATCACTTTTCTTACTATATGCGCCGTTTCTTGGATCACACTCTTCTGCATGAGTCCTGGAGCTACTTCAGCCTCTAGTTTTTCTAGATTCCTTTTCAGGGACCTTGGGATCGTGCTGCCGCTGTTATCATTCCTTCATTTTCCTTCTTTAGCTCTCCCCTCTGTAGCCCCCCATTGCCATGTGTCATCGCTGGCCACTTCTTTAGTCTGTCGCATGTATTGTCCGTGCATTGGTTTCTTGTGTCAGTCCTCTGTTCTGTTTGTCATTCTCCTGTCTGTGTATATTTCTGGGTCTTCGTCTACTTTTATCAGTCCTTCTTCCCATGCACTCTTGAGCCACTCGTCTTCAATGGTTTTCAGATATCGCCCCAGTGCTCTGTTCTCGATGTTGACGCGGTCCTCTATACTTAGTAGTCCTCTCCCTCCTTCCTTTCGTGTTATGTATAGTCTGTCCGTATTTGCTCTTGGGTGTAGTGCTTTGTGTATTGTCATATGTTTCCGGTGTTTCTGGTCTTTGCTGCGGAGTTCTGCCTTCGTCCATTCGACTATTCCTGCGCTGTATCTGATTACTGGCACTGCCCATTTGTTACGGCTTTTATCATATTTCCGGCGTTGAGTTTTGACTTGAGTATCGCTTTGAGTCTCTGCATATATTCTTTCCTGATCGTGTCCTTCATCTCTTGGTGTTTTATATCCCCTCCTTCCATTATTCCCAGGTCTCCAGTCTCATCTATGTCTTTCATGTTGCTCCCATCTTGTAGCTTTATCCCTTCAGTTCTCGTTACTTTGCCTTTTTGTATGTTGACTAAGGCGCATTTTTCTATTCCAAACTCTATCCTGATGTCCCCAGATACAATCCTTACAGTCTGGATTAAGGTATCTATTGTCTTGATGCTTTGAGTTGGTACCCGGCATCCATCTTCTGTAGTGCTTTTGTCATGGGAATCATGGCTATTATTATTATTATTATTATTATTATTATTATTATCAGGGGCCTTCATTCAGATTATTAATTACTTTAAAATTCAGTGCAGTCTATTATTATTATTATTTTATTAAAAGTAATGGCTACTTCAGCAGCGTTACACTTGTAGAGATTCTTCTCTATTTTGCGAATAGCGGCTTTTTCAGTGCTACTTAAAACAGGCTAGTAGAGCGCCTATAGAGGTCATGGTAAAATACAGGGTCAAAATAGGTGTATATATTTGAATTTTACAGATAAACTATGATACCATAGTCATCAAAGTCATTAACGATTTTCTCTCTCTCTCTCTCTTCTTTCTTTAGAGCGAGCTTTCGTCTGGAGCTGCCAGACATCCTCGGGCTGGGAAGGGAAGCTGAGGGTGGACTGATCTTGGTGCGGTGTCCGTCCTCCTTATATCTGTGGTTGACAAGCAGGGGGTCTGCCCCATGCTTGTCTCCTATTGGCTGGTGGCGGTGAGTCTTGTTTTCATTGGCTGCCTGAGCCAGGTCTCAAGCCACTTTCTTCGAGCCGATGGTTGCGTTGCAGCATATCCTGCAGCCGCCTGGACCTCCTAAGCGGCGCTGTAACATTGATGGGCGTTGCGCTACGCTGTGGGACGTCACGGCTACTTTGATTTCCATTTGCTGCAGGAGTACCTCGTTCGGGGGCGTTGTCATCCGTAGAGTTGTCATGATCGGTGGTGTCATTGTTGGTGGCAGGTCTTCTCATACTCGTAAGGGAGGAGAAATTCTTCCTGCGTCGTATTCAGTGTAGGTTTTGTTTGCTGGATGAGGAGCGCCTCCAGCAGGCGTAACCGACGGGCATCAGGGCCTTCCCGATGATCTTCGTGTTCTTTATGATGACATCCCGGGAGATGGCCTCGTGATGTTTGGTGCGGGCGTGATTCTTTATAGCCCCCTCTTGGGCGTGGCACGAGAGTCTCTTCGACAGTCGCATGGTAGTCATACCTACGTAGGCGCCGCTGCATTCGCGGACTGGGCATGTATACTGGTACACTACATGCGTCTGCTTCAGGGGCTCTCGTACCTGTGGAGAGGGGTTATTTTTCATAATAAGATCGCGCGTCCTCCGATTCTGGTAATATATGATTAAGTCGATATTCTTGGTGCGTCAGTCGGGATACATTTTCATCAAAATAATTTTCTTAATGGCGTCCTCTTCTTCACGGTAATGGGAACTCATGAAGGCTTTGTAGTACAGCTTGATATTATCCTGGGGCGGGGCTGCGGGCTCTCACTACCGTACCATTTCTCCAGGGCTGTGCGGACTTCCTTGCTGATTAATTTATTTGATGTACCCGTTATTCACAAGTACTTGGGAGGCGCGGTCGAGTTCAGTCTACACAAAGAAAACCAATTTAGGACTTTGCCTCAACGGAGACAGCGAGTGCCCCGCCAGATTCAAAAGCACCACCGTCAGGGCCTTCGTCAGGAGGGCCCTCTCCCTCCACTGCTCGACCTGGCAGGACACTCACCAGGAACTCGACCGCGCATCCCAAGTACTTGTGAATAACGGTACTCAAATAAATTAATCAGCAAGGAAGTCCGCACAGCCCTGGAGAAATGGTACGGTAGTGAGAGCCCGCAGCCCCGCCCCAGGATAATATCAAGCTGTACTACAAAGCCTTCATGAGTTTCCCATTACCGTGAAGAAGAGGACGCCATTAAGAAAATTATTTCTGATAAGTATCCCGACTGACGACACCAAGAATATCGACTTAATCATATTACCAGAATCGGGAGGACGCGCGATCTTATTATGAAAAAATAACCCCTCTCCACAGGTACGAGAGCCCCTGAAGCAGACGCATGTAGTGTACCAGTAATACATGCCAGTCCGCGAATGCAGCGGCGCCTACGTAGGTATGACTACCATGCGACTGTCGAAGAGACTCTCGTGCCACGCCCAAGAGGGGGCTATAAAGAATCACGCCCGCACCAAACATCACGAGGCCATCTCCCGGGATGTCATCATAAAGAACACGAAGATCATCGGAATGGCCCCTGATGCCCGTCGGTTACGCCTGCTGGAGGCGCTCCTCATCCAGCAAACAAAAACCTACACTGAATACGACGCAGGGAGAATTTCTCCTCCCTACGAGTATGAGAAGACCTGCCACCAACAATGACACCACCGATCATGACAACTCTACGGATGACAACGCCCCCGAACGAGGTACTCCTGCAGCAAATGGAAATCAAAGTAGCCGTGACGTCCCACAGCGTAGCGCAACGCCCATCAATGTTACAGCGCCGCTTAGGAGGTCCAGGCGGCTGCAGGATTATGCTGCAACGCAACCATCGGCTCGAAGAAAGTGGCTTGATGAGACCTGGCTCAGGCAGCCAATGAAAACAAGACTCACCGCCACCAGCCAATAGGAGACAAGGGGGCAGACCCCTGCTGTCAACCACAGTATAAGGAGGACGGACACCGCACCAAGATCAGTCCACCCTCAGCTTCCCAGCCCGAGGATGTCTAGCAGCTCCAGACGAAAGCTCGCTTTAAGAAAGAGAGAGAGAGAGAGAGAGAGAAAATCGTTAATGACTTTGATGACTATGGTATCATAGTTTATCTGTAAAATTCAAATATATACACCTATTTTGACCTGTATTTTACCATGACCTCTATAGGCGCTCTACTAGCCATGTTTAAGTAGCACTGAAAAAGCCGCTATTCGCAAAATAGAGAAGAATCTTCTACAAGTTTGTAACACGCTGCTGAAGTAGCCATTACTTTTTAATAAGTATGCTTGAGAGAGGGGTTCTGCTTCCTAAGTATATTATTTTATTATTATTATTATTATTATTATTATTATTTATTATTATCATCAAAGGCCTTCATCCTGATGGTTAATTAGTTTAAAATTCAGTGCAGTCAATTATTATTATTATTATTATTATTATTATTATTATTATTATTATTATCAAGGGCCTTCATTGTTTCAATTAATTAATTTCAACATCAATGAAACATGCTACTTTCTAATATAACAAAATAAAAATAATAATAATAATAAACAAGTTCTTTTGTTCTGAGTTAAACGAAACACAAAAACACACACACACAAAATGTGAAACTTAAAAAAAAAAAGTTTACCACAACCGAAACAGATAAAGTAATAATTGCTTAACAATGGAGTAAACAGGATATGATAGAAAGGGAGCACTCCACTTAAAAAAAAATTAAATCCAAAGACTTTATATGGCACCGCTAAACGAAAACAATACTTCCCTACAACCGAGATAGATGATATCGTAATCACTTAACGGTATAGTGAGCAGGATACAATGGAAAGTTTCCTCGTCAAGGACATAAAAAACAGGAACTTCCCACTCAGCATCAGCAGCAGCTGCAGCAGCATCATCATCCCAACAGTGGTTTATCAAAGACCTGACGGAAACATCAGCAGGAAATCACGACTGACTTTACGAGGTTAATCAACTCAGGACAGAGAGAGAAACAGACGACCGACAGACACACACACACACACACAGAGGAGAGAGAGAGAGAGAGAGAGAGATGATCAAAGACACTTGGGGAAGGTAGCCTGACTCAAATGATGATTTGTTAGAGGGTGAGATTATCTTTTCTGGGGGAGCCCAGGTGAAAGTAACACACACACACACACACACACACACACACACACATATATATATATATATATATATATATGTATATAGATAGATAGACAATATCAATCGGATGATAGACAGATAGTTAGATTAGATAGATAGATAACATGTATATATACATATATAGGTGGATAAATAGATAGATAGACAGACATAGCGATCGGTTGATAGACAGATAGCTAGATAGATAAATAGATAGATAGACAGTTTATATATACATATATAGGTGGATAAATAGATAGATAGACAGACATAGCGATCGGTTGATAGACAGATAGCTAGATAGATAAATAGATAGATAGACAGTTATTGGTGATATTGTGTAGGCAATTTTAAGCGAAGATAATCAATTAATTAAAATTCGTAATTTGCTACGAGATGAATTATTATTATTATTATTATTATTATTATTATTATTATTATTTTATTATTATTATTATTATTATTACAGTTGATATTGTTTAAGTGTTAGTATTTCTTTTTCTTGTTACATTCCTTTGAAATGCACAAATCTTTGTTGAGGATAATCCTGAAATGATATTTGCACATTAAAAACATATATTCTGGAAATAAAATTTTGCAAAAAAAAAAAACACAATAATAAACAGCGATTTCATAATAAGTAAACACTAAAAAAACAAAAAATATCCCACCAAAAAAACAAAAAGAATAAATGAAGATGGAACGATCCTATTGGGAAAAAACAGGACCAACCTTCAGTGATTAATGATAATCACAGGATTTGTTGTTTTATGATTTAGTTTTTCTTTTTTTAGTTATATTTTTCTCCCTGTAATTCGTCTTCGACGCAAAAGTCGATGATTTCCAGGGAGTGAGCAGGAGAACAAAGGATGTGGAATGATCTATCGTTCTTGGAGCTTAAAAACCGTTTTTAATTTTTTAGCTATGTTGGCTTGAAGATGTTTATGTCCCTCGTGTATTTAGTAATAGATTCTTTTGTGTGTGTGTGAGAGAGCGAGAGAGAGAGGAGCGAGAGAGAGAGATACAAGGATTAGGATGTCTCAAAGACTTGTTAGTCCATCG
Organism: Macrobrachium nipponense; assembly: GCF_015104395.2. Lineage (NCBI taxonomy): Eukaryota > Metazoa > Arthropoda > Malacostraca > Decapoda > Palaemonidae > Macrobrachium > Macrobrachium nipponense. The sequence continues at coordinate 52,776,441 of NC_087207.1, forward strand.
AGGAGGACATCGAATGCTCACTTAATTCTAGGAGCAGGTTTTACTGTTCATTAACAGTGTTCTAATGAGAGAGAGAGAGAGAGAGAGAGAGAGAGAGAGAGAGAGAGAGAGAGGGAGAGAGACAGTTACAAGGATTAGGATGTCTCAAAGACTTGTTAGTCCATCCGAGGAGATGTCGTGTGCTCACTTATCTCTAGGAGCAGGATTTACTCTTCATCCACAGTGTCCTAAAGAGAGAGAGAGAGAGAGAGAGATAGGCGAGGTTGATGGTGTTATAAATACTATACAACTGTATGTGTCTGTGTGTATACATATGTGTACACATTAATACAGAAATGATGTTAAACTGTCTGGATAATTTCATCACCATAAGATATTTAAATATATTGCTCCATCAATCCTACCAGAATGACATACCTGCTAATTTCAGCTAATCTAAATCATTAAAAGTTTTAAAAATCCACTCTTTCAGTGTCGACAGATTCTTGATATTCACCTGTTGTTGTTGTTGTTGAATGCGAACTGAAGAGCAGGAAATTACCTTTCGATCAACCCTCTAATTGTACCTGAAAGAACTCGTGAAAATAAAGTTTAGTTTACAATTAATGGTAGAATGCACCCAAGTCTTCTGGCGAACTTCCGCTGCTAATGAGTATGTATACAATCCAGAATCAATCTCTCTCTCTCTCTCTCTCTCTCTCTCTCTCTCTCTCTCTCTCTCTCTCTCTGTCTCTCTGTCTCTCTCTCTGAGTCGTTTTGTGATGTTTATAATATATTGAATGAAAACGTTTGTATTCATACAACAGGTATGGTGAGTTGAATGTTTCTTCAAAATTAATTAAACGGATATCTTGGTTTACAAGAATATTTTTCTTATAAAGGTCTCTCTCTCTCTCTCTCTCTCTCTCTCTCTCTCTCTCTCTCTCTCTCTCTCTCTCTCTCACTCTATATATATACATCATTAGGCACAGTTACCTTTAAGCAACTTTCTATGAATCATACGGTATTAGATGAGACAGCTAAAAGTAGTCTTCAAATTTAAATAGTACTGACTGCATTTACATATATATATATATATATATATATATATATATATATATATATTATCTATATATAATATATATATATACATATATAATTATATTATATATATATATATATATATATATGTATTATATATATAATATAGTATATATATCCTATATATATATATATATATATATATTATATAACTAGGTATATTGATATATATATATAATATATATATATATATATAATTAACGGCTTAGCTATGGAAAGAAAAGGCAAATAGTAATTATACATAATTACTATATATATATATATATTGTATATATGTATATATATATATATATATTATACTATATGTTTTATTTCCAAATCTAAGCTTCTAAGTTTTTTATATTATTATTAATGGAGAATAACTTTTCTCTTAAAATAGAACTGACAATTACTTTTCCTCGTAAACTACGTATTTAAGTATACTATAATAAAACTAATAATAATAATAATAATAATAATAATAATAATAATAATAATAATAATAATAATAATAATAATAACAGATCTCCCTCAATATTCTACTATTTATTGAATAAAGTGCTTCCACACTCAGACTGTGGCTCAGTTGATATACATATATATAGATACATAACTACGTCGTGCCGACCTGTTTCCATGTTGTTTATTTTGGTCCGACCGAATATTATTATCAAGTTTTCGAGAGCAACAAATCGGAAAGAAAACAGATTTGCCCACGTTTCCATTTATATGAAAATGGGATGGTTTTTTCTTTTTCTTTTTTTTGAGCGGAAGACTTTTTTTTTCATTTTTCTTTAGTAGTAATTTTTTTTTTTTTTTGCATTTTGGATTTTGAGCGGACTGCTATATATTTCAGTCTGGAATACATACATGCTTCTTTTATTTATTTTTTTTAACTTCCATTTTTAAACTGAGGTTCATTGAAGTTTCGATGCATCACTGCGTAACATACATACATTATATTATACTATATATGTGTGTGTGTGGGGGGGTAGTAAATATATATAATATAGTATAGATATATATATATATATATATATATATATATATATCATATATATATATATATATATATATATATATATATATATATATATATATAATATATATATATATATATATATATATATATATATCTATATATATATATATATATATATATATATATATATATATATATATCTATATATATATATATATATATATATATATATATATATATATATATATATATATATATACATATATATATATATATATATAATATATATATATATATTATATATATATATATATATATATATATATATGTATATATATATATATATATATATATATATATATATATTATTTTACGTTACTACTTTCAAAATGCATATATCTTCACCTAGACTGTATGAAATGTTACATATGGAGTTTTGCAACATTTTTCATATTCCTTAGTTAGTTTAGAGCTATAGGATGTCTTGAAATGTGTGTTCAGATTTCATATAACATAATGTAAAAGTTAATATATAATGTAGAATGAAAAAAGAGTGTATCTTGTCCGTTCCAAGATAGAAATTGTTATGGTTCTTTTCATCGCCTTGAGATTGGGGACCTCGAAGTCTGTGTTTTGTTATCATAACATGTCAATCTTAATCACACTTGCTCGCTCGAGTCTGTTTCGTCGAGTATGTGTCTTTATTGAGCAGACTGGTTTCATATACTTACGTCTTTGTCGATAACCACGTGCAGATTTCACGATTTTTCTGTAAAGTTATGTCATATTAGAAGCTTCTAGAAGTATTGCATCATCTTTTGCCTGCTCAAAACAAAACTTTGTGGTAGGTTCACTGCAGTTTCGGTAAGAAAGATTTCATTACAGATTTTTGAATCCCTGGCATTCAGACCTCTCTCTCTCTCTCTCTCTCTCTCTCTCTCTCTCCCTCTCTCTCTCTCCGCTTTTGAGTTCATATCAACGTAAGGTAAAGGTTTACACTTAGACATTGGTCACTCGTAAATTTCAGATTTGATATTTCTTAGAGTTTATTTAGTATTATTTAGAGCTTTTTGTGGAATCTGAACAATCATTGTACAAGTGTGTGACGGCGCCTTTTATTTTCATTTGAGAAATATTGTGTGGTGAAATTGTAAAACAAGCTGCAGCAGAAAGGAATTGGTACCAAGGTAACGTGATATTTTATGTTTATTAGTTGCAACTAATAATTGCAGTGGTTTAGAGAACTAATAATTACAGTGGTTTAGAGAACTAATAATTACAGTGGTTTAGAGAACTAATAATTACAGTGGTTTAGAGAACTAATGGTAAAAATTTAAACTAATAGTTACAATGATTTGAGTGAAACGATTCCAATTTTTACACATTGCAAATTTTTATGTTTTGTGTTTGTGTCATTTGAAGTGATTTTTTTGTGTGCATTTATTCATCTTTTTCTTATTGAAGTGTGTGTTTTTATTTTATATTTTGTGTGATTAATACTTTCTGCAATTTTGGTATTTTCCACATTTTTCTGTGTTTTCATTTACATTCACAATTTAATTAACTTAGCTATTTTCATTACTTAATCGTTGCACATTCAATTGAATTTAACACTTGTGAATTAATTTGCATTTACTTAGAATTCTTTTCAAGTTTTATTGTTGTTTACCACTTGTGAATTAATTTCAAAATTTTAATTATTGCCTAACACTTTTGAATTTTGATTGAATTAATTTTCTTGAATTTTGTGATAAATTAATTTTGATTTAATTTTACTTAGGTGATTCAAGAATAAATTAAACTTTGCTTTGTTTTCAAGTAACAGTAATTTCCCTGATATTGTGAATTTGACTTATAAATTTTTAGTTGGATAATAAATTTTTGTATTTAAAATTTTTATAAGTGTTTTCTTGTACACCAGTGTGTAAATATTATTATATTTATGATATGTAGAAACATAGAGTAGTAATTGAGCTGTTTTCCTTCAATTTACTTGAAGTGAGTTTGAACCAGGGAAAGTATTTAGACTTTTGAAATCAGGTAAATACTTAGACTTTTAAAGTTGTTGATGGAGTGATGCCCTTTACCTAATTCAATTACTTACAAGATTACCTCACACCTGTTTTGATGAACTTAGTCTGATTTTCTGCAATACTGGTAAGTTTGTTTAAGGATCAATGTTGTCTTTAGAGTATTCAGTCGTTTGGTACCTGTGATGAAGGTTCAGGTGTCTGGCTGTTGTGAAGTAACAATTAATGAATGGTAAGTGTAGTAACCAGATAGTTGGCACA
>NC_087207.1:52785772-52790772 GCF_015104395.2 Macrobrachium nipponense
TTTATTTATTTAGTTATAAAATCCTAAAAGAAATGGTGATTACATCACACGAACGTCCAAGGACCCCATAGAGGAAAATAAAATCACACAATTCATTGAAATACCCACCAGAAGACCAGGGCTTCAGGGTCTCATGAGCCTACTAATTACACGAGTATAAAATTCATCATCCACGGAAGCCATAAAGCTAAACGAATGCATCTCTTGCAAATATATTACCCCCGATGAATGTCACATACAATAAGAGCGCTGTCTGGTGCACCAGCCTTGTGTAATTCGGAGTTGTCTTCATTACGTCGTGGGGGAGACGTGCGTTGGTCTTGAACGATGTCTCCTTCAAGAAGGAATAGTTTTGTGCATTTAGAAGACACGAGGTCTCTCTTGATACATGGTTACGTATTTATAAGACGATGTGTTTTTATGGATATATTTTTGTGCATCTGTAAGGCGGGGGATTCTTCTTGATCATATTGCTGCGTATTTATTCAGACAGTGGATTTCTCTTGATATATTGCTACGTATTTATAAGTCAGTGGATTTCTCTTGATATACTGCTGCGTATTTACAGGCTCTGGATTTCTCTTGATATATTGCTGCGTATTTATAAGACAGTGTATTTCTTTTGATATATTGCTGCGTATTTTATAAAACAGTGGATTTCTTCTGATATATTGTTGTGAATTTGTAAGACAGTGGATTTCTTGTTGATATAGTGATGCGTATTTATAAGACAGTGGATTTTTCTTGAAACATTGTTACTTATTTGTAAGACACTGGGTTTCTCCTGATATTTTGTTGCATGTGCATTTGCAAGACATCGGATTTCTCTTGAAATAGTAGAACGTATTTATTAGACGGTGGAATTCTCTTGACATATAGTTACTTCTTCAAAAGACAGCGGATATCTTTTCACGTGAATTATCTAATGGAGTTCTCATGAAATATTGTCAGGCATTCTCTTGAAGTATTGTGTCGTAATTGTAAGAAAGTAGACTTCTCTAAAAGGTTTCTTTTTGAAATATTATTGTGTATTAGGAGGCAGTGGATTTCTCTTGATATTTTTCTCTGCTTGCTCCTTTGATATCGTTGTCTTAATTTCAGGGTTGGCAATGATTAAATCAAACTGATTTAATAAGTGATTAAATCATTTTTGTTTTCATTTAAAAAGTCATGATTTTTTTTAAGCAATCAAACTGAAAAATATGGTTTGGAGGTTAGTAAAAACTTAAACATAACTGTGCTGCAGCTACTTATTTTGGCATATAAAAAAAATTGCAAGTACACACTTTATGCCAGAACAGGAAACCTTAAATATAAATCAATAGTAATTCTGTCATAAAATACATTTTGAGGAAAAAAGGGATTGAAAAAATATCTAAAAAATAAAAAGAACCAAATATATAAAAAAAAAAAATAAAAAAAAAAAAAAATCACATAAATAAAAAAATCAAATAAATTGCTGATTTTTTATTATTTTTTTTAATTCAAATAAATCAGATTTTTTTTAACCAAAAAAAATCACCAATCCTACTTAATTTTGTTCGGTAAAGGTAATCTTAATGGGAATGAAGTCGTCCGTATTTGAATGATTTTCTACTTATTTGAGAAAGGTTAGACTGGTGGATTCAGTTATTTCATAACAACTTCCAATTAACATAACACAATGAAACAAAACAAGAAGGAGAAGGAGAAGGACAGAGAGAGAGAGAGAGAGAGAGAGAGAGAGAGAGAGAGAGAGAGCTACTTTGATTCATCCACTAGTAAAATGCCTTTTCCCTCACTGGGCTACACTAATTGCTTCGAACTTGTTGACGCTCTGTTCAGGTACCAAAATAATCAACTGCAGACAAACAATTTAAGCTAACAAAAGTTTCATCATTCTTTTCGAGCTTATTTTGTTTGTCACTTATTATATAAAATGCAAAATTAGTGCAAGTTTTTGTTTGTAAGGTTTCCAGGTCAAATAGCTATTCTAAACCTTGAGATAGATTGTGAATGACCTGGGAAATATTTCAGAGCTTTGAAATTCATTCTCTCTCTCTCTCTCTCTCTCTCTCTCTCTCTCTCTCTCTCTCTCTCTCGTCTCTCTCTCTCTCTCTCTCTCTCTAATGCTTCCAGGACTGCTCACATTAATATTTAACACTTGAATGTTGAATGTTGATACCATAGTCAAATCAACATTATTTACTTTTATCAATTTCAGTATTTATGGTTCAAATATTTTTTTTTACCCGATGATTGTAGGCATATTCTCTCTCTCTCTCTCTCTCTCTCTCTCTCTCTCTCTCTCTTATTATATGACTAACTGGAAATAGTATCATGTAAATCCTTCTCTTTCTCTCTGTCTCTCTTTCTCCCCCTCTCTCTCTCTCTCTCTAATTAGTATGCACTGGGAAATGAAATCGAACCTTCTAAAATCTCTCTCTCTCTCTCTCTCTCTCTCTCTCTCTCTCTCTCTCTCTCTAATTATATGACTAACTGGAAATAGTACCATCTCTCTCTCTCTCTCTCATCTCCTCTCTCTCTCTCTCTCTCTCTCTCTCTCTAAGATTAGGTGCTATCATTTCTTGATTGAGCCAGTAAACATCAAATGTCTAATTGGAAATAGTACCATGTGAATCTTAAGACTCCTCTCTCTCTCTCTCTCTCTCTCTCTCTCTCCTCTCTCTCTCTCTCTCTCTCTCTCTCTCTAATTATATGACTAACTGGAAATAGTACCATCTAAATCTCTCTCTCTCTCTCTCTCTCTCTCTCTCTCTCTCAGGTAAAAGAGAAAAGCAAACCACCAATGAGATATGCAGAGGTTTTCAGCAAAAAATTTCAAAGCATCAGCTCCAAATTCTACTCAAGAGATAATAACTGTATTTATTATGCAAGAGGATATTGCAGAAACGAGAAATTGCAGATTCAGACACAAAATGAATAATTATGATGAAAGAAGATCAAATATTATGGAAAAGTTGGATTTTTTAATGTCAGAATTTCTGGAAATGAAAAAAGAACAACATACCAGAACAGGAAAGAGACATGGGAAAATCCTTATTACTACCAATATTAAATGAAGGAGAAAACACGCAAACCATCATAGTGATGAATGCGCAGGGTTTCAGTTACGAGTAACTCAAAAAGAAAAATAGAGTACTTAGAAGAACTAACCCAAATTGAAAAGAAAATAGATATAATGATATAAGTGAAACCTGGTATTCCCCAAGAGACTGGGAATGATGATCAAATAAAAGGGTCCAAACTTATAGATCAGATAGAAAAAATAGGAATCAAGGGGGAACCGCAATATATGGGAAAGACAAAAACAAGGAAGGATATATGAGAAATATAGTAACTCATGAATGAACTAATAGCGGTAGAATTTGAATCTGAAAAATTAATGAACATAGTAATATATAGACCTCCTAATACTAAAGAGTTTGACTTAATAATTGAAAAATTGGATGATATATGTAGAAATCACAAGGACTGGACTATTCTCCTATCTGGTGACTTCAACTTTCCTTTCGTAGAATGGAAAGAACGAATAGGAGATTGTGGTTGTACTTATACATATAAAAAAGAAGAGTTATATGTAGTGCAAAAGATAAAAGGCAATTCGAAAAAGCTATTAGATATGCTACTAGAATACAACATTCAACAAATAAATCACCTGCCAACAAGAAAGGAAAATACTTTAGACCTAGTATTTGTGAACGAGGTGAATTATGTTAAAGAAATAATAGTTTATAATGCTAGTATTTCAGACCATAATGTCATAGAATTAACAGTTCATTCCAAAGCAAGTGAAAACAGAGATAAGCAAGAAATGAAAAAAGTGGGAAGGATATGGAAAATACAACTTCTACAGTAAAAATATAAAATGGTCAGAAATAAATGAAGAATTAAACAAAGATTGGGATAACATTTTCGTAAGCGATGACATAAGGGTAAATACGGAGATATTATATAAAATATTAGAGAAAATAGTGGATAAATATATACCGAAGAAGAAAAGTAAACATCATTTATGCATACCAAGAGACAGAAGGATCTTGTTCCAGAAAATCAGAAAGTGGAAAAAAAAGGTCTTGCAAAAGAAAAAAATGGCATGGAAAGTTATAGAACTAAAAAGTAAGATGGAAATGCAGAACAAAGATTATACAATCAAAAGAAAATGAAAAACGGGACTTGGAAGAAAAACCCCTATTATATCAAGCAAAACCCCAACTATTATACTCATATGCGAAGAAGATGAATAAAAGAAGAATAGAAACTAGGCCCTCTGAGAATTGAAGGGAGATTAACGAATGAAAAAAAAGGAAACATTTGCAACATACTGGCAGAACGATATAAGAGAGAATTCACCCTAGAATAGATAATGAAGATAATGATATAAAAGTAAGGGACGAAAATAGTGAATATTTAGCTGACATAGAAATTAATGAAACTGATATTGTGCAGGCAATTAATGAAATTAAAAATGGGAGCTGCTGCAGGGCCTGATGGAGTCCTGCTATTTTGTTAAAGAAAGTAGTTCATTCTATCGCAAAGCCCACTTGCAATATTATTAAGACAAAGTGTAGATACAGGCAAGATTTATGATGAGCACAAATTAGCATATATCACCCCTACTTTCAAAAGTGGATCAAGACTAGAGGCAAGTAATTATAGGCCTGTGAGTCTAACATCACATCTTATGAAAGTGTATGAAAATTGGGTAATGAGAAAAAATATATGAAACATTTAATAAAAATAATTTGTTTAATATAGGACAACACGGTTTCGTACCCGGGAAAAAGTACACAAACCCACTATTAGTCCACCGTGAAAGAAACATATTCAAAAATGTAAAAGCGGAAATGAACAGATGTGGTTTTATCTCGACTTTGCAAAGCTTTTGCCTTGTAGACCAAAATATATTTGCAAAGAAAATTAGAAAAACACAATATGCGTAGATAAAGTAGGAAGATGGTTAAAATAATTTTTACACAACGAAAACAGATAGTTGTTGC
>NC_087207.1:52798272-52808272 GCF_015104395.2 Macrobrachium nipponense
AATATGAAATGATAATTAATAATTAATAAATAATAAAAAAAATTAATAATAATAAATAAATTAATAATGGAGAAAAAACAATACCACGGTTTTATGTAAATGTACATGATATTTAAATTTAAAAATCTTTAAGGGTAGCTTACGGGAATCCGTTCGTTTTCCCCTATTTATTTTATTACTATTTTATTATTATTAATCATTATTATTATTATTATTATTATTATTATTATTATTATTTATTATTATTATTATTAATAATAGGGCCTGAAAGTTAGCTCCAGGACTCTATAGCAGAAGAGTTGATCCTAAGAAATAACGGCGCACATAGTAAGACAAGTGATGGAGCTTCCTAAGGAGGCAGGGTGCAACCGGAACCCCACACTATAAATACCACCCAGTGGAATTGGAGGACTGTGATAGACCAAATATATATATATAATATATATATATATATGATATATATATATATATATATATATATATATATATACTATATTTATAAAACATATATATATATAAATATATATATATATATATATATATATATATATATATATATATATATATATATATATAATAAAATACCTCCCAGTTTAATTGGAGGACTGTGATAGACCACAAAAAAATAAATAATAATAAAAATAATAATAATTGTAATAATAAATACCACACAGTCGAACTGGAGGACTGTGATAGACCACAAATAATAATAATAATAATAATAATAATAATAATAATAATAATAATAATAATAAAAATGACAAATTATCACTTGCATTACAGCATATTCACTTAAAACGCTGAGAGAGAGATAATCCTGCATCATTAAAAACCATCTTTTAAATCAATCCCGCGTAAGCACCGTATGTAAAATTTTGCAGTCATTATCCCTAAATCCCTCTTATTAATTTCCTTTTCGTCCGGCCATTAACGTGGACGAGAAAGTCACAGAATTAATCACCCCGTCATCAAAAACCTAATTTATCTAACTTCCAATAATTGGAATTGAGGATTTTCTGAAGTATGGGATTGTACACAACTGTGATGAAATTATCATTAGCCATTAGGAAAGGACAAAAATTGTATAGTGACTATTTATTGTGATGTAAGCTGTTTGGTCAGGAAAACGACAAATAAAAAAAATTTACATTGATGATGGTCTTTACAAAAATTGCATAATGACTATCTATTGTGATGTAAGCTTTTTGGTTTGGAAAAACGATAAATAAAAAAATACATTTACGATGGATTTGTTAGTATGATCAATAGAAACGTTTTCAAAAATCGTGGTTCTTTCTTTAAGAATAAAAAATACATAATGACTACTTATTGGAATGTAACCTGTGTCGTAAGGACGATAATGATAGAGAGATTTATATTTAATACGGCTACATTAGATTGATTATCGATAACATCTTTAAAAAACATGGTCTTCAATGATAGGGATATTAAATGCATAATTGCTAAGAATTCAGACAGAGGAATATTAATATTAAGCAGGTATCTACTTTATCGTGTATGGATGACAAGAAATTATTTGCTTGTGAACGCAGGATATACTATCTTACCAAAATATTCAACAACTGGTGAATACAAATACATACATATATATATATATATATATATATATATATATATATATATATATGCATATATATATATACTTTACGTTATATATATATATATATTATATATTATATCTAATATATATATATATATACGTATAATATATACTTACATATATATATATAACATACTACATACTTACTTCCCTATAAATAAGTATATATATATATATATATATATATATATATATATATATATATATATATACATATGTATATGTATTATATAATATATTAAATGAATAAATATATATGTGTATACATATATATATATATATATGTATATATATATATATATATATATATATAGATATATATATAGAATTCTGCATCTTTATTCACTCGTCATTCATCAATAAGACAAGAATATCTATGTAAGCTAAGTTGTACATTAACACTAAAATAATTTATTAAATGTTAATATAAATTATTATTATTTGCAATTCTTAATGAACTGAATTATCAAGAAGTGGAATAGAGAATGTATTAAATAAAATAGAAGCACAAAAAGATAAACTATAAAGAGAGATAATCTTGGTAACTGGTAATGTTTCTCATCAATATTTACTTGATGAAGTTGGGTAAGAAGTTTGAAATGGCGCTAATTAGCAGATACTTGTAAAATATATGAATGTGTGTTTTTTTTTTTTTTTTTATTACAAGTGTTGTTCTTGGAGATTAGAATTTATGAATTTTGTTTCACTTGTAGTTGTTTTGGTTATGGTGATTAGGATAAAATGACCGTTTATCAATCGGTATAATCAACGGTGGCGTCAAAATGTTGGAAAAATCCGCCTCAGTGGCGTGATCAGTATTGTCTTGGCCTGCCACCTCGGTGGCCGCGAGTTCGATTCTCGGGCATTCAACTGAGGGGTCAGAGATGTGTATTTCGGATGATAGAAGTTCACTCTCGACGTGGTTCGGAAGTCACGTAAAGCCGTTGGTCCCGTTGCTGAATAACCCGTTTAGAAGCATCCCTCAGTCCTACGGAAAAGAAGATATCCCAAAAGGGAATTTGGGATTTTCCTTAATACCTTATCGCGTTTCTTATCTCTCCTTCTCCTTCTCCGCTCATCCTCCTCCGATGACAATAAAATGCATTCTTTATGCATTGGCCCCTATTGGTTTTCGAAACCGTCCCCTCCCACCACCTCCCACCCCGCACCCTGAGGGGAAAAAACCATAAATATATCACTACGTAGATGTTCATATTGGTTTCTTTTATAAATGGCCAGGACACGTCAGTCGGTAATTTATTTGTTTTCGTACCTGGAATTTGTGAGCATCTGCCTTTCTAAAGGGAGTTTCATTTATATATATATATATATATATATATATATATATATATATATATATATATATATATATATATATATATATATATAGTATACATGTAAGTATACTCACACAAATCTATCTTCAATCAATTTTATTTATTATATATATATATTTACTATATATATCGTATATATTATATAATATCTAATATATATATATATATACAGAAAGATATATTGTGTGAGTGTACATACATACATACATGCATATACATAGATAGATAGATAGATATATTTCTACAAAGATACCGTTACCAGAAACCGTATCGTTACTAAAGCATTAATCTTTAGAAATATAGAGTGTTAAACCTTTGGCATGAATATTAAATTAGGATTTTAAATCATCTTCCATATTATAACGTAGATTGCACAACATTTGTTCAAATATATATAAAAAAAAAAGTTACGTAAACAGAAAAATGAGAAATAAAGAGAAAAATTTCATGAATGCGAAAATGCAGGAATGAAAAGAGAATTGACTATTGCTCTAAGTTAAAAGTTGACTGAGCCTCTTCAGTGTGGGGCAAAACAAAGCTTTATCAAAATGAATGACACAAATGTCATCAGTAGACCCTTCTGAAAAGAACAATGAACAAATAGTACGCGCACAATGAGGCCAGCACGAGAGTTAACACACCTGGGCATACCTGGGCAAATGTTCCGAAAACCACTTTATATACGAAGTGGGCCCCTGGGATCGCTTTGGGAATACGAGAATGGAGAGGATAATAAAAACATAAACATCCAATTCCACGTGAAAGGAATTAAACTCGAGTGGTTTTTTTTTTTTTTTTTTTTAAGTGCGAGACGCTGTATGTACTATTTTGGGCTCCAGCTGTCATTTAGTATATGCTGGTGTCCTTTCATCTTTTATTTAATTGTACGTGATGTTTTGGGAAGGGTACTCTTAAAGATTTTGCGTTATGTCACATAGATAACAGAATTTGTCAATGATATAATAATAATACAATCATAACAATCAATTAATTAATAATAATATAATAATAATAATAATATGTATTTGGAAGAAGACCCTCTTTTAAACAAATTCTGTTGAATAAAATTGTAGAATTCAGCGAATTAATCTTATATATTATCTTTTCTATTTTTCTTATTACTCGCTTTTCTGGCTATGCGATACTTCGCAATAATTGTCCAATATTCATATTGGGGATAATGCTGAAAGTGGTATTTTATTCAGAACAGGCTTTATTAATCGAAGATGGTATCATCAGTATCTGGTGTTATCAGAATACTGGCATAAGAGAGGTCAATGTCAAGCCCGGGTCGTCTCTGGTATAATAATAAATAAATAAATATATATATCTTAAATTAGATATATTCCGTATTCCTCATTACCTTCTGTAACGTATTTCTAATGAACACCATATTCTTTGGAAGCTTGAATTTCAAGTCAATGACCCCTTTGGTGGGCTTGTTCCACAAGAATAGGGTTCATTTCCTGAATATAATTAATAATAATAATAATAATAATAATAGATATATCTTACATTAGATGAATCCATCTTTGCCCAAAGCTCCGTTCCCCAGGTACGACCTGAAGAAGCCGTTTGACATCACCATCAAGGAAGCCTCGTGAAGTGTTGCTTTGGGGGCAGGACGAAAGGTGATAGGAGGGAGGTCGCCTTACCTGTAATTAAACTTGAAGAGGTGAACGTTGCCGGCGATAAAAGATAATGAAACGGCGGCGTCTGTAAACGGAGATTATTGCTAACATCACAACACTCAACGCGAGGATTAATCTTGTTGGGAATGTCGTCAACGGATAATGCACAAGCAAAGTCTGGGTAAGTGGTTATTATTATTATTATTATTATTATTATTATTATTATTATTATTATTATTATTATTATTATTATTATTCTAAAGGAATGTTAAACCACCAAGCAGAATCGGGGCTAATTGACCTCTTTAACTAGTGATTAAACAATCATGCTCTCTCTCTCTTCTATTATATTATTATTATTATTATTATTATTATTATTATTATTATTATTATTATTATTATTATTCTAAAGGGAGGCTATAACACCAAGCAGAATCTAGGCTAATTGACCTCGTTAATATATTATGAAACAATAATTCTCTCTCTCTCTCTCTCTCTCTCTCTCTCTCTCTCTCTCTCTCTCTCTCTCTCTCTCTATTATTATTATTCTTATCATTATTATTATTATTCTAAAGGAATGCTAAACCACCAAGCCGATTTTGGGGCTAATTGACCTCGTTAATTTATTATGAAACAATAATGCTTTCTCTCTCTCTCTCTCTCTCTCTCTCTCTCTCTCTCTGCATGAGTCTCGGAGCTACTTCAGCCTCTAGTTTTTTAGATTCCTTTTCACGGATCTCGGGATCGTGCCTAGTGTTTCTATGATTATGGGTACAATTTCCACTGGCATATCCCATATACTTCTTACTTCTATTTTAGGTCTTGATATTTATCCATTTTTTCCCTTTCTTTCTCTTCAACTCTGGTGTCCCATGGTATTACGACATCAATGAGTGATACTTTCTTCTTGATTTTGTCAACGTCACGTCTGGTCTATTTGCACGTGTCACCCTGTTTGTTCTGATGCCATAGTCCCAGAGGATCTTTGCCTTATCGTTTTCTATTACTCCTTTAGGTTGTTGCTCGTACCATGATTACTACAAGGTAGCTGATGTTTCTTGCACAGGCGCCAGTGGAGGCCTTTTGCTACTGAATTATGTCTCTTTTTGTACTGGTTCTATGCAAGTGCCAGACATTCGCTTGCTATGTGGTTTATGGTTTCATTTTTCATATTGCACTTCCTACATATGGGAGAGATGTTATTTCCATCTATCGTTCTTTGAAAAGATCTGGTTCTGAGGGCCTGATCTTGTGCCGCTGTTATCATTCCTTCAGTTTCCTTCTTGAGCTCTCCCCTCTGTAGCCATTGCCATGTGTCATCGCTGGCCAGTTCTTTAGTCTGTCTCATGTATTGTCCGTGCATTGGTTTGTTGTGCCAGTCCTCTGTTCTGTTTGTCATTCTCCTGTCTCTATATATTTCTTGGTCTTCGTCTACTTTTATTAGTCCTTCTTCCCATGCACTCTTGAGCCACACGTTGTTACTTTGCCCTTTTGTTACTTAGCCCTTTTGTATGTTGACTAAGGGACATTTTTCTATTCCAAACTCCATCCTGATGTCCCCAGATACAATCCTTGGTCTGGATTAGGGTATCTATTTCCTTGATGCTCTTCTCATACAGCTTGATGTCGTCCATGAACATCAGATGGTTAATTCTGTTGCCTCTTTTCTTGAGTTGGAACCCAGCATCCATCTTCTGCAATACTTTTGTCATGGAAATCATGGCTACTACGAAGATTAGTGGTGACAGTGAGCCGTCCTGGAAGATCCCTCTCCTGATATTAATCTCTGCTGGTCTTATTCCAGAGCTTGTAAGTATTGTATTCCAGTTGCGCATTGTATTTTTGAGGAAGCTGATGGTGTTTTTCTCTGCCCCATATATTTTCAGGCATTCTATTAGCCATGTGTGTGGCACCATGTCGAAGGCTTTCTTATAGTCTATCCATGCCATGCTTATGTTGGTTTTCCTTCTCCTACTGTTCTTCATTACCATTTTGTTTATCAGGAGCTGGTCTTTTGTGCCCTACACTTCCTTCTGCAGCCTTTCTGTTGGTGGGGGATGGTGTTTGTCTCCTCTAGGTAGTTGTATAACCTTTCACTGATGATACCTGTTAGTAACTTTCACATTATTGGTAGGCAGGTGATAGACCTGTAGTTACTGGCTATATTTCCCTTAATCTTGTCTTTTTGTACTGAGGATGTTCTTCCTGTGGTCATCCTTTTGGGTGTAAGATGAATTATTATTATTATTATTATTATTATTATTATTATTATTATTATTATTATTATTATTATTATTATTATTATTATTCTAAAGGAATACTTAATCACCAAGCAGAATTTGGGGCTAATTGATCTCGTTAACATATTATGAAACAATAAGGCTTTCTGTGTGTGTGTGTGTGTGTGCGCGCTCCGCCTTCTCTACAAAGGAGAACTTAATGAATGAAGCTGGTGTAGCATGTGACCTGGAGTTCTCTGAACTGCAATTTCATTCATTATTCTGGCGGGTACCGTCAAGAATTAATGGGAGACTTGAATGGCTTGTTGCCCTGTGTCTCTCTCTCTCTCTCTCTCTCTCTCTCTCTCTCTCTCTCTCTCTCTCGCAACGTCTTGATCTTGTTTGGTCTCGAGATGCTGTGAAGCAGCGTTTATTATTATCCCTGCTCAGGTTATCGTGAAGATCCCTCTTTGTTTCTTGTTAATGTCTGTGGCGGTGATTTGAGGTGTAAATTATATCGTAATGTGTATTATTCTTTATTGTACGTCATCGCAAGTCGTCGTTCAGAATTTCATCACTGAAGCAGGGAAGGAAATTCAGTTGAATAAGATAAACAACCGAGCGGATTAGCTGCGGCCACCTTAACCGTGTTCGGGCCCACCTTCAAAAAAAGTACTTTAACACGATCTGACACCGTAGATGGGCACCAATCACGAGTCTCATGTCTCGAGGTGTTGCGCCAACGACCTATGACTCGTGAACTGGTGCCCATCTCCTGTGTCAGATAGTGTTAAAGTACAATATCTGAGGGTGGGTCCAAACACGGTTAAGGTGGCTATAGCTAGTCCACTCGGTTGTTTACCCTATACTGTTTCAACAAGAGAAAAATAGATATTCAGATGGTCTTTTTTAAGCAGAGATGAAATTCCTAAGGTAAAAATGTTGGTCTTAGGACAAGAATATTTTGTAACTTTCATTCTTTTTATTTATTGACTAATTTTGAACAAAAAAAATATAGATAAACCCCCTAGTTTAGGGCCCATTGGAGTTTTTTTATGAATGAATGAGCCATTTTATTTATCATATTTAATTTTTTTAATGTTTAAAAGAAAAAAGTGTAATCAATATAATATGTTTATTTGAACTCACGAAAATATCACCTCCTATAGTAGATTCACATCAACCGTGCATCTGATGACTAGGCCCGTCCCTTACGACGCTCCTAATTGGGTATTGATAAGACAATGACAGGGCTGGAAACTCTCAGTCTCTCTCGAAAGTTCACATGGGTAGGATGTATGATCCACCTCTCATGAGGGATACTTTTGAAAGACGTCTCCCTCGGAAGAGGTGGAACATACATCCTGCCTATGTGAACTCTCGAGAGAGACAGAGGGTTTCCAGCCCTGTGACTGGCTTATCAACAGCCAATCAGGAGCGTCGTAAGGGACTGGCCTAGACCTAAGATGCACGATTGGTGTGAATCTAATATAGTTTATGTATTAAATGATTTTCTCTCAATAACTTGAACATTTGCACATTGTTATCAACTGTTTTGTTTTCCAGTTTGCTGCGCGATTTTTGAGTCAAAACCAATCCTCGACTGTTGAAATAAAAAAAAAAGCAAATACATTACGGAGAAAAACATCCAGCGATGCTTGTTGTAGCCACCTGATGAGATCAGTTTTCCTTTTACGGTTCTTCGAACGGGCGGAAGGTAATTCCCTTTTCCAATATCAAATGCGGACGATCGAGACGCCTTCGATCCCCACAAGATGGATGAAGCTCATAAATCATGTGAGAGTTACATTAGTCTCTCTCTCTCTCTCTTCTCTTTTAAAGAAGCATGAGTTTCTCTCTCTCTCTCTCTCTCTCTCTCTCTCTCATTCTTTATACAGGTATTTTCTCTGTTCGTTGCCATGCTGATTCGTCAAAGACTTTCTGATGTTTTCTTTCGTTAATTTTCTACAAAGATCGCTGATACCTTCCGCCACCTGTTTCCTTCTTGCATGAGACTCTTCGAAACGGAGCTAGCTATAGTAGATTCACATCAGCCGTGCATGTGATTTCTAGGACAGTCCCTTACGACGCTCCTGATTGGCTGTTGATAAGCCAGTCACAGGGCTGGACACTCTCAGTCCTTCTCGAGAGTTCACATGGGTAGGATCTAGGTTCCACCGTTCCTGAGGGATACCTCTTTCCAAAGCATCCCTCAGGAGAGGTGGAACATACATCCTGCCTATGTGAACTCTCAAGAGAGACTGAGAGTTTCCAGTCCTGTGATTGGCTTATCAACAGCCAATCAGGAGCGTCGAAAGGGTTGATGTGAATATACTATAGGTGCACCCCCGTAAATTTCAGGTTTTATGTTGGACAACAATAAATTTAGTTAGGAAAAACTCTCTGTCACGAGAGTATTATAGTATAATGTTCTACGAGGTCCACAATCATAATAAGAATATTAATAGTTTGTGTATACTTTAAAAGCACTTTACAAAGCTTTCAAACCCTTCCCTGGGAAGGGAAGGGTTCGAAATTTTTGTAAAGGCTTTTTAAAGTATACACGTACCATTAAATTTTTATTATTATTATTGAGGACCCTTTAGAGCAAAAACAATCAATTTATTATTATTATTATTATTATTATTATTATTATTATTATTATTATCATGCATGAGTAGCGTGTGGGGCGGACGTGTTGGTGGTCTCTCTCTCGAGTTTTTTTTTTTACAAAAAAGAAGGGTTTTTCGCCTTTGGTGATTATAGTATCTCTTATAAAAGGCAATATGTTAATAATGTCTCTACGTAATACCCGACGTGTAAGCCGTATGGTGTTGTGTAATTGCAGATACGTTAATCTACGTTCTGCTCCAGTCAGTCCTTGGAAATCTTTCAAATTACAGCTACTTTAGGCCTATTGATCCTGGGAAATGGGTAAGTATAATTTCCCTCGACAACTCTTAGGCAACACAGTAGAATCAGGTTGAACATCATGGTGGAGATCATTAGCAAAAACCACTCGGCTCGTTGTGGGGATATGATACACATTCGAGTTATAATGTATCGGAATTATGCGGTATAATGATATACAATGTAGGTGTTTATATTTTCCAGTGTGTTGTGTAATTCAGACGAGAGAGAGAGAGAGAGAGAGAGAGAGGAAGTTAGATCTTTATGCCATGCTTCAAAAAA
>NC_087207.1:52813272-52820772 GCF_015104395.2 Macrobrachium nipponense
CTGAACCGTCTTCCTTCCTATCTCAAAGGAATGTGTGCTTTTCTCGTAAGTGTCTCGAGCGGCCGGACCTGTCATGCACGTACAAACGGAAGTACACATCTACCACACCCCAAGATCGCCTGTGGCGACAGCTCGAACAGCCATCAGCCCAATAATGCACACACATTAAATTCCTTCGTTCCAAGAAGGCTATCTCTAGGCGCTCTCTGTCACCAAGTCATAAAAGCTGACACCACCTAATTCGCTAACACATCCACTTATTTCTTTGAATATGGCTCAGCCACCTATGCCCTTAGTGCACTCCTGTCGCACACCACATCAGCAACTAATGCACAATGTTTCAATTTGCCACATGATTTAGGGCTACCTCTGTTGCTAGAGCCCTTGTGCCTTGCCGGATGCACAGAAGTTTAAGAACTCCTAACGCACAAATTGTGATCTGTATGACACCGAGCATGACCACAATTGCTGGAATTGTGTAACGTTCATTGAAGAAAAACTCATCCTCGTCACTAAAATAAGCAGAACTCGACAAATAGTTGTAGACGCAGGTCGAGCACATAAACCATCTCGAAACAACTCAGTATGCGCCATTATTCAGCGTCTGCGACCCTCGTGAGTTTATCTAACGCCCCCTCATCGCCAAACAGTAGATTCGACGTTTTCTACTGAAGGAAACGTGGTCACCACCCCATTGTCAAGGAAATATCCCGTGACTTCCATGCAAGTGCGACTCACACCCCCCTCGTAGAAGATTGTAGACTCCTGATTTATCCTAGAACATATCCTGGGACGATATATCGACGACATTTCATCCGCTGCAAAGGTAATCCATAGCATCGCCACTCGTGTGTAGACTCGACCTCTGGTACTGTAGAACGAAGTCGTTTCCATCGTCACCATCACGTGAAGTTGGGAATTCTCTAAAGTCATCGTGTGTTCTGTATTTAAAAAGTCTACATGATCATAGAATAACTTAAGTCTTGCTTTACCCCACAAATCTGTCATTAATTAATATACTCTATCTCCTAGTCAAATATTAAAAATTCATCACTAAACAAAATATAATCTTTACCCACTGAATCCTCACAAGTAATCCCATATCTGACAAACACACTATCAAAAGAGAACCAATGATGTCTAACAGCAAAAACCCCTTTTACTATTTATAACTAACCTCCATGAAATATAATGCCAAACATCCCTTCTATCTAACTCACATACCCCGATAAATTATATCTCCTGTCTAAAATAGAAATGCTATTTAAAGCTTAACCTCAATTACGACATCTCTCGTAGGAAAAGAAAAAAGATAAAAAAAATAATAACAACAATAATAAGTGAACTTTCCCCATTACAAAATGCACATAAGAGAGGAAAAAACATATATATATAATCCAACATTTTCCCCAAATGCAGTATGTACCGTTACGGAATTTGCTACCGCAACAATCTCAGCGACCAGAAACGACCAGAAACAACCCCCTTACATTATACATCTCCGTGGAATGCCAAAATCAACATCTCCGAAAATAGTGCAAATCTCCGAGTAATCAACTCCAAAGAAAAAAATCAGCAACCGTTCTCATCACATCATTATCAGCAAAAATCTACCTGTGAACACCTCAGGTGCTTCAAACCACACTATAGATTCGTCTAGTCAGACTTGCAACCTCAGAAATCATTATTCTCAAAATATTCTATACTAACACCATATAACCACATTTCACAAACTTATCTCCAGGATATCACCAAAGGTGTCCAAAAAAAATTGTCCTTAAAACATAACTCCCCAATGACATTATCCCACAATGCAGTAGTGTCACTCGCCCCCAATAGCCACAACAACCCCCTCTTCGGCTCGTAAAACCACAGAAATTCAGCCCCAAATCCCATACACACAGGAATTATTATCATCACGTTTCTCAGCTAAAACAAAAATTCGCCATATTCCCGAACAACTTTCCACGTAAAATATTAACCCCTGAACCTTACGCCAAAATGCCGCTGTTTGTGCAAAATAACAAAAACAGTAGAAGAAAATGAAAGAGAGAAAAAAAACGTTAAAACATTTCACCACCAAATTGCATTAAACAGACAGCAAGAAAAAAAAAAGAAAAAAATGCAATTGCGCGACAATATATTAATCACCACAACCAATTCTTTTCAATTTTGAGATGTGTTAACCTCGACCATCCTGTTTTTTTCTCTAAGACTACAAATCTGTGTCCATTTTTTTCCTCAATGACTTTAGAAGGACCTTCAAACTTCGGGCCTAATTTGTAGTTCAGCTCGTTTCTCACGTTAATTTTTAAAAATACTTTGTCTCCGACATTGATCTTGGGATCAGATGTTTTACTAATACTTTTCTGTACCATCTCTCTGGTTGTGGATTGGAGGTTATGGCTGAAACAAGCATGTCTCTCTCTCGCTGTGGATACCAACGCCTCGATTGTATCCTTCCCATGATGAGGTATAGTTAGCAAATCAAGCGTGCCTCGTGCCGGGCAACCAAACAAAGCTTCGAATGGAGACATTTTAATGGAATCACTAACCATAGTGTTAATATTATGTCTAACAACATCAATATATCTGTCCCAATTCTTATCATTACCACCTACAGTTTTCCTGAGAGCCTCGAGCACTTTCCTGTTCGCTCGTTCACACAACCCATTAACCTCGGGTCTGTAAGGAATAATTGTTACTTTCTGTATCCTCATGACTTCCGCTTGACATTCCAAAGTTTTGTTCACAAATTCTCTACCATTGTCGGTCAATAGAACTTCGGGTGAGCCGTATCTAAAAATGACACCATTGAAAAAAGCCACAGCCACTTCTTCAGCCGTTTTATGCTTAAGTGGGAACATTTCTACTATCCTTGTAAGTTTATCTATTATCACTAACAAGTACTTATTCGCATATCTAGACTAACAAAAATCTCCCAGGATATCCATATGTATTCTCTGAAAAGGTCTACTTTGTATAGGATACAATCCTAATTTGCATGAAGTTATCCTTGCAGGCTTGCATGCATTGTACACTGTACAATTTCTCACAAAATTTTCCACATCTTTCCCAATGTTTTTCCAAATGTATTTAGCACGAACCTCATTTTACGTTTGTTCTATTCCCAAGTGTGGACTACCGAACCTGTAATGAACTATATCCAAAACCACTGGAATTAGGACTTTCAGAACTACGATCTGTGTCGTATCTCCTTTACTTTCACTGGTTCTCAATTTATATTTAATTTTCCTAACCACTAGATTACCTTCTAACTCCAAACCTAAAAAAGGCAACTTATAACGTTTCTGCAAGTACGTTAAATTTGCCCTCTACACATTTGAGCTTTGCATCAAAATCCCTGATAGTTAAAAACCATCGAGCTCTTTTAGGCCACAAATCAGGTTTATTAAAAAGATCTAATAATGGCTTGTGGTCTGTAAGAACTACTTTATTCCCCATCAGTAACATTTTAAAATGAACCAAGCTCGACACTATTGCAAAGGCTTCTTTATCTATGGTAGCCATTGATCTCTCGTTGCTGCCCTTTTTCCTGAACTTCCTGCTATAAAAGGCTATGGGATGGAATTTCCCATCAAACTTTTGCATAAGGCAAGCAACTATACCTTCCTGGCTGGCATCGGTCACTAATGTGAAAGGTTTGCAAAAATCTGGAAACTTCAAAACAGGGGGATTCATTAATGCGTCCTTGAGCTTTTGAAAACTCTCCGACTGGGGTTCCTTCCATTGAAATTGAACGTCTTCCCGCAATACATCAGTTAGGGGAGTTGCTATATTAAAGAACCCTTTCACAAACCTCCTGAAGAAACCGGCGATACCCAGGAATGACTTAATCTCTTTCTTTGATCTGAGGGTGCAAAAATTCGCTATTGCTTTGACTTTATCGTCATTTACTCTAACCCCTTCCTTAGATATGACATGGCCTATATATGTGATTTGCTTTTTCAAGAACGAACACTTAGCTAGCTTAATTTTCAACCCCACTAATCTAAGCCTCCTAAGTACTTCTGTAAGCACTTCCAGGTGTTGTGCGATCATGTCTGTTGCGACCAATATGTCATTCACATACACAAAAACATTTTTACCCAATAACCCATGCAAAACTGTTTACCAACCTGGTAAAAGTCATTGGACTGCCCAATAAACTGGACAGCATTCGCCTAAATTCATAGTGTCCCTTGGGCGCTAAAAAAGCTGTATATTCCTTGCTACTTTCACTAGGAGGGATCTGCAAAAAACCCTGCGACAAATCAATTGAGCTATAAATATTATGTCCCCCGATTTCAACAAAAAGATCTGGACAGTGGTCAGGGATTGTCTTTTCATTTAAACGTCTAAAATCAATGTATACACGGACAGAACCGTCCTTCTTAGGCACCGCTAAGAAGGGAAAGTTGTAAGGAGACACTCTAGGTCTAATAATTCCTTCTTCCTCCCACCTATTAACCTCTTTCTCTACCTGTTCTCTGATTTTGAAAGGTATGCGGTATGCAGGAATATAAATAGGTTTTGTGCCACTCTCCAAATTTACCTTATGCCCTAACACATTAGTCAACCCCAGTTTATCACCTTGTAAGGCTACCGTATCCCCAAATTCTGCCAAGAGCTCGCTTATCGCTTCAACATGTTCACTATAATCTGCATTAGCTAAATGATCTCTAAATATTCGTTTCCTTGACTGCATTTCTGCCTCTGAAAACTCAGGTTTCCCCTTTACGATAGCCACTGAACCACTATCACAACTCCAATCTTGGAAATCCAAAATATATGTATTCCTTTGGTATCTCCTAACTGTATCATTAAAGTTTAGCAATTCTAACCAAGTAATCCCATGATTAGATACACTGTTCACCGATGCTGTGCTAATAACCCCTCTAAGCCTCTCGCTATTTTCAATAACACACACCTCCATAGGCTTTCTCACTTCCCTCAATTTGACTTTTACCATAGTCTTTGAACCAGGCATTAACACAATATCATCCGATAAAACACCTCTATATTTGTGGTTAGTACCTCCCCTTTCCACCACCCCATACACATTACCACCCTTAGTATCATCACCAACATTGTTAGTATCAGAAATAACATCAATATTAGTATCAGTATCACCATCCATAATATTATCACCACATTTGTTATCACCGTGAACTCCAATAGAATCCACACAATTATTTCCCATATCACCAATGTGGGTTTTAATATTACCACTCTCCGTAACTCCAGTATCATCACCATTAGTATCACTAAACACATCCCCTTTTTCTATAATCTCCATGTCCTCCGTTCTAATCACGTCCTCATGAGGAAGAAAAACACCAGGTATTCCGACTGTTATCCCATTAACACCCGCATGGATCGAAATCTTGTCTCCTACATGCAGGATGACCCAGCAAAAGTATGTTGCCCCACGCAATCCCTTTCATTACCAAAAATGGTTCTGTTAGTACTCTGTCACCGAGAGTAAACTGTATTTGAACACAACCCAGGGTATTTAATCTAGTGGCTTGCATATCACATACCATCTCCATTGAGGGTTTCAGAGGGTAATGGGAGGACATGGATTGATACAAATTATAGTCCATTAAATTTATAGACACACCTGAGTCTACAAAGATCGGGATACCCACATCTCCCACTGTTCCATAAACTGTAGGCCCAGGCTCTGGGGCGTACCCCATGAGACCACAATGGCATGCACTAATCACCTGTACCCTTTATAATGTGACGGACAAGATTGCCAATAGTGATCTGCACTCTTACACATTCCTCAATATTTAGCTCTACACATTTTCTTTGGATGCCCTGGTTTATTACAATTGAAACAGCACAACTGCTGTTGCCTTTGATCGATCGATCTTTTGTTATATTCAACTTTTGCACACAGACAGAGAGAAGAAAATTCTGTGTCTCTTTACACCCTATCTCCCGGGCCTGTCCCATTAAAAATTGTACTATCTACCGTTGGACATTTAGACATATGTTTCTCAATTTGGGCATAAAGTCATTCTTCGTCTGAAGTAAGTTCAGTCTTTTCATTAAAACTATTCACTATTGCATCCAGTACATCATGCAAGAACATCGAAAAAGATCAGTTTATGTAAATTGTCAAGTGAGACACTACCATCTGTAAAACATTTAGATGTTTTCAATTTTCCTACCCAATCTGCCACTGAGTCAAAAAGTTTTGAACTATGTTCTACGAGGCTATTTGTGCCCTTCTGTAACTTATATAGACCCCTGAGGTCCGTCACCATATACCCGTGTTCCTTTGAGCCATAAGCTGCTTTTAAAAATGCTTGTAAATCAGTCCAGGTACAACATTTTGCAAATTGGAAACTTCTGCAACAATGGGAGAGGTCACCTTTATTGAAATCTAGCAGAGCTTTCGCCTCCCAAAACGCCTCTACATCATCCGTTATGTTTTTTGTTCTTAAATAATTATTCACACCTTCAATAAACATTTGCAGTGGCTGTGAAAGCACCCCATCTACAATTCCCCTGAACGGGCACATGCCCGCACTAACATTCGTGACATGATGGAGCAGAGTCGTAGTACCCTTTGCATCCGCCATTTTCCTCTCTTTACGGAAGCTTTTGTATTTTATAAGATTTCCCAACCTCAGTAACATTAATGTATATATATATACACAAAACCCAATCCAGAAAAATTATTACAAACTTCCCCAAATAAAAGATAAAAAAAAAAAAAACATGCACCGCGCCCAGTAAACATCCCACAACAGCTGTTTGCAGAACAAGGTCACACAAAATTAACAACATGGAGGAGATAAATAAAAAGTGCAAAAACGCTTTGCTCAGCGAACTAGCCCACTCTCACACTTTCCAGCATCCAGCAACAAATCTCCCTCTCTCTCCCTCATACACACTCACTCAAATTCTCGCCTCTCTCTCTCTCTCTCTCTCTCTCTCTCTCTCTCTCTCTCTCTCTCTCTCTCTCTCTCTCTCTCTCAGGGCGTAACTCACAACAACCAAAAAACCCTCGCTCATATTATTACAAAAACCTCCCCAATGTCCATCGAATCTCGAGAGACTTCAAAACAAAAACACACTTTGAGTAAATTCATCACAAATAAAAAGAGAATAAAAACAAAGGAGAAAAAAAGGAAAGAAACAATAAAATTACACTCGCATCTTCATATGACTGGAACCCAAACTTGTATGCGCATCTCACATAAGCATAGCCCATTCACCACACTCACAAAACACTTTAATATGTCAAAAATTAAACTTTTCCCTCACAATTTCAGGACACTAGTTTTCATGAATCACTGACCGGCTAAACTACCTGAGATGCAGAGAGAGACTCGAAGCTTCGAACACCAAAACAGTGAATCAGCAAAGAGAACACTGAGTTGCCTGTGACATATTTATAACCCCTTTTCCTACCAAAAAATATATGTCTAACTAGCCACTAGTCTCTCTGTTAGCATACCTACAGCCTATAAAATGTGTAAA
>NC_087207.1:52833272-52843272 GCF_015104395.2 Macrobrachium nipponense
GCGTCTTAATTGGCTGTTTTCAGCTGAAGTTGGAATTGAACGACTCAAGCTTCTTCTTCTTGACGTCTTACTTCGGAATTTGAAATAGAGAGAAAAAAAAAAGTTGTATGATTAAGATTGGGTATTCGTCAGAATCAGGTTTTATAATCGAGTGGTAATCAAATCGGTTTCCTTTAAGATTGAATGGGAATGAATTCGGTTTCCTTTGAAATCGAATGGGAATCAAATGAGTTTCCTTTAAAATCGAATGGGAATCAAATCGGTTTCATTTCAAATCGAATGGGAATCAAATCCTTTAAAATCGAATGGGAATCAAATCAGTTTCCTTTAAAATCGAATGGGAATCAAATCAGTTTCCTTTATACCTTTTTAAATCGAATGAAAAAATCAAATCCGGTTTCATTTCAAATCCGACTGGGAATCAAATCCTTTAAAATCGAATGGGAATCAAATCGGTTTCCTTAAAATCGAAAGGGAATCAAATCGGTTTCCTTTAAAGTCGAATGGGAATCAAATCGGTTTCATTTCAAAATCGAATGGAATGCAAAGTCTTTTAAAAAATCGAATGGGAATCAAATCAGTTTCCTTTAAATCGAAAGGGAATCAAATCGGTTTCCTTTAAAGTCGAATGGGAATCAAATCGGTTTCATTTCAAATCGAATGGGAATCAAATCCTTTAAAATCGAATGGGAATCAAATCGGTTTCCTTAAGATCGAAAGGGAATCAAATCGGTTTCCTTTGAAATCGAATGGGAATCAAATCCTTTAAAATCGAATGGGAATCAAATCAGTTTCCTTTAAAGTCGAATGGGAATCAAATCGGTTTCATTTCAAATCGAATGGGAATCAAATCCTTTAAAATCGAATGGGAATCAAATCGGTTTCCTTAAAATCGAAAGGGAATCAAATCGTTTTCCTTTAAAATCGAATGGGAATCAAATCCTTTAAAATCGAATGGGAATCAAATCGGCTTCCTTTAAGATTGAATGGGAATCAAATCGGCTTCCTTTCAAATCGAATGGGAATCAAATCGGTTTCCTTTAAAATCGAATGGGAATGAAATAGGTTTCCTTTAAAATTTAATGGGAATTAAATCGGTTTCCTTTAAAACCGAATGGGAATTAAATCAGTTTCCTTTGAAATCGAATGGGAATCAAATCGGTTTCCTTTGAAACTGAATGGGAATTAAATCGGTTTCTTTTAAAATCGAATGGGAATCAAATCGATTTCCTTTAAAATCGAATGGGAATCAAATCGGTTTCCTTTAAAATCGAATGGGAATCAAATCGGTTTCCTTGTATTAAGTTTGATTAATAATGATGTAACTTTGTTCTCAGAAGTTATTATTTTTTTTAAGATATATTGTTTTATTTGTCTTATTTACGCTAATCGTAACTTTTTTTTCTTACACTAGATAACTTCGGTGAGTTTAAAGACGGAGCATCAAATTATAGTCACTATTAATATGACAAAAAAATTAACAATTTTATTAGAATTTTTTTTTTCTAAGTTAACATGTAAACCGGGATTGCAAGCATAAATAGAAGAGAGAATTAACAAAGCAAGAAAATAAACACTTAGAAGGACACTTAAATAAGAAAATAAAAAAATAAACAGAAAAATGAATAGATATATTAAAAAAACAACAGAGATAAGTACAGTCAGTTTGGGGTCTGATCTTTCTGATAAACAGCAAAAACCTCAAGTATTTTCTAGAAATCTTACAGCTAACAGTAATTCCACGTAGTTCTTATCTTGAATTAACCTGTGCCTTATATGCTGAACATTCAACATATATCTAAAATTATACTACGTCTAAAATGATAGCCTTGTGGGGGGTAAAAAATCATTAGTCCGCTGTTCAGGAGAAAGACATACAAACTGACGGAAGGGAAAAGGAATAAAATATCTTTACATTTAAAATTAAATATATATATGTATAGGTGCATATATATGTACATATATATATATTATATATATATATATATATATACTATATATATATATACATTTTATAAATCTATGTGTATATATATATATATATATATATATATATATATATATATATATATATATATATATATATATATATGGGAATACAATCCACAATGAAGTAAAATTCTCCTGTAGTTTAAAATATATATTTCTTGTACAGGATTAAAGCTTTCGACCATCAACTGTTGATGGTCGAAAGTTTTAATCCTGTACAAGAAATATATATTTTAAACTACAAGAGGATTTTACTTCGTTGTGGATTCTATCCCCATTTACTTAGAGGTACGACATAGTACCTGGCTTCTGCATATATATATATATATATAATATATATATATATATATATATATATATATATATATATATATATATATATATATATTTATATTTTACATACATCGAGCTACAATGTCCTTTAATATCTAATTCGCTCTACCTCGGAATTAATATATATTTTCATATACGCTTAACCGAAGGGGAATTTTTTTACACGATAATAGATTCCCCTTCGGTAAGCATATATGAAAATGTATTGGTTCCGAGGTTAGAGCGAATTAAATATTAAAGGCAAACTGTAGCTCGATGTATGTATATGAATATATATATATATATATATATATATATATATATATATATATATATATACATATATATATATATAAAATATGATATATATTATATATATATATTATATATATATATATATATATATATATATATATATATATAATATATGTATATACATATACATATACTATATATATTTATATATATATATATATATATATATATATATATATATATATATATATATATATATATTGTTGGAATTAACTTTGTGAAAGGCTTTACTTGTTTATTTAGTTGAGTATGCCATTTAATTTGCTGTTTCAACGTTTTCTTTATTGTCATTTGAATATGAGTTTTATTAAATAATCTAAGTTTATTGAAACACTGCATTATTATTAATTGTATTGTATTGCTTTAATTTTGAGTGATTTGCCTTTGTAATTGTTGAGCAAGAAATTTGAGGATAAGTGATTGTTACTGTTTTGTGATCCTGTAAGATTTTCCGATGACTTCTTGTCATCGTTTGTTGTAAGAATTTAAACAGAATACAGTTAGAGACAGCGGGGTCACCACCCGGCTTTCCTTTCTTAACCCTTCTTGGATGTTGTTAGTCATATATTAAGAACATTTTGGTGCCCAGACCCGGGAAAGGATATCAAGAACCCGTTTGTGAGTAATTATATGCTAATAAATAGTTCAAGATGGAGAATTTGTTAAAGAAGAGAAAGGCAAGCCAGAGGATGGTTTCTAGGCTAGGAAAGGAACTCGTAAGTTTATTAGGAAGGCTGTCCTTAGTGCAGTTGAATTGAAGGCTGTTATTGAAAATTTTGATATTCGTTTGTCCAAGTTAGATGAGATACAGTCAGAAATAGAAGTTGAGTTAGAAAGTGACTTGCTTGATGATGACTTGGACAAGGCCTTTGAGTTTAGAACGACGTCTCTTATACCTAGGATTAAGGCTGCTGAGAAACTCCTCGAGTTAGACAAAAAAGGTGACGATGATAGTACTACTACTAATGGATCTTCAGGTGCACAAGTGAAGCTGCCTAAGCTAGAACTGCCGAAATTTAAAGGAGAAGTGACAGAATGGCAGTCCTTTTGGGACCAGTTCAGTTGCCATGTAGACAATTCAGATAAACCAGTAATAAGTAAGTTTAGTTATTTAGTGTCATTGCTGGAAGGAGAAGCCAAATCAGTTATCTCAGGTCTATCTCACACAAGTGTAAATTATAAGATTGCATGTGATCTACTTAAGGAGAGATTTGGAAGGCCTGAGAGGATGATATTTGCCCATGTTCAAGCACTTTTAAATGGCAAGGTTCCTGTTAAGGCAGGAGGCCCTAAGTATGTTTACCTGCTGTGGAATCTACAGGATGAGTTGTTGACGCATATCAGAAGTTTAGAGGCTTTAGGTGTATCTGGTAAGCAGTGCAAAGTTTTCCTGACGCCAATTATTCTTTCTCGTCTTCCGAGTGAAATACGAATGGAGTGGGCTAGGAAGGCGCTGGTCATGAAAGTGATTGGAATGGCTTCTGAAATTCTTACAAGAAGAAATTGAAACTATTGAAAGATCTGGGACATTTAAAGATGTTACTTCTAGGAAACCAGAAAATCCTAGTGTATCTGAAGAAAAAAGAAACTGGCACTCTAAGGGCTCAAGGGAGAAGGTAACCTCTGCATCTGCTCTGCATACCTCATCAGAGGTTGAATATCCTATCTGTGGATTTTGTGCTAAAAAACATAAAACAGAAAATTGTTATGAAACCCTTGAATTGAATGGGCCACAGCGTGCTGAGAAAATAAAATCTGCTGGATTGTGCTTTAAGTGTTTAAAAAAGGGTCATTTAGCCAAAGGGTGGTGTTATTCCAAGTGTAAAAAATGTAATGGAAAAGATAACCTCATAATGTGTGGTATTAAGTTGGATTCAAATAAAGGATAATGACTCCATAAAGGTTGCAGTAGAGAACAGGTCTGATATTGTAATAAAGGTATGAGCAAGGTTCCTCTGTTAATTTTGCTGGAAATGCTCTTCATAACGTTGCTTCTACAAATGTAACTTGTACTATTTTACAAACTGCAAAGGTTCGTGTTGTGGGATCTAATGGCATACCTATTGAAGCAAGAGCTTTGTTTGACAGTGGGCTGACCGTACTTATGTTAGTAGTAATATTGTAAAGAAATGTAAACCTGAGTGGATTACTAGTCAGCCCCTTGCATATTCAGTGTTTGGAGGTGACAAGTCAAGTAAGAGTACCTAAGTAACATTTATAAATTGAAGGTACTTGTCGTAATAATTTATCACATTTGTTGACAGCTGTTGAGATTTCCTAAGATATGTCAGCCCTTGATTAGACCAGTTATTCCAAATAATATGTTAAACGCCTTTTCTCATGTACAACTTGCTGATGATTATCAGAATAATTCACATGTGAAATATTGATATATTGATAGGTTTGGATGCATACTGGCAGTTCATAAAGTCTGATGATGTAATTCAATTTGATGGAATTGTAGCTCAAAAAACTCTGTATTTGGTTGGGTACTGTCTGGTGCCTGGCATGCTAATCCTTTTTATCCCTGTTACGTCATCTCAAATGTTGTGTATTTCAAAGGTGTCTGATTATGATGTAAGTAAATTTTGGGATCTGGAATCTGTAGGGATTAGTCCTAAGGAGTCCAATAATCAATTAGAGTCAAATTTCACATTGCAGGGAATTTTCTGAGAAAATTCAATTTGTTGAAGGTAGATATGAAGTAGCCCTACCTTGGAATAGTGGAACAGCTAAGAGTGATCTAATAGATAATAAACAACTTGCTTAAAGAGACTAAATAAATTACACTGTAAACTGGATAAGGATGTTAAGCTGAAAACTGAGTATTACAAGGTTTTTGATGAGTATGAAAAGGAGGGTATAATTGAGGAAATTCCTAGCAATGAGATTAGTAGTGGTTTCCCTATTTTTTATATGCCTCACAGACCTCTTGTAAGAGAGGCTAGTACAAGTACAAAGGTAAGACCTGTTTTTGATGCTTCCACTGCTAGTTACAATGGAGTATCTTTGAATGATTGTCTCCAAACTGGCCCCTCTCTTAACCCCGACTTAGTAAAATACTGATTCGATTTAGGAGATGGCCTATAGCCTTGTCAGGTGATATCAACAAGGCATTTTTACAAGTGAGTATGAGACGAGAAGATAGAGATGTACATCGTTTCTTACTGAAGTGTGAAAATGTATTAGAATTATGAGATTTCGGTGTGTTCCATTTGGTAACACTGCTATATCATCTTGAACAGTGTAAAATGACTGAGGTAATACAAGAGTTAAAGGAAAATATGTATGTAGATAATTGGTTGAGGGTGGTGTGACAGCTTTTAATGAACGCTTTATGCCAAGTTCAGTGAGGCTCGTAAGGTTTTATCTCTGGCAGGTATGCCTTTGACCAAATGGGTTTCTAATAGCAAATTAGTGACTTCTAGATTTAGTGATAGAATTAATCTTATTAAAGAAGATGAAGCTACTAGTGTGTTAGGATTGCATTGGTATAACAATTCTGATACATTTTCCTTTCTGGAATTGAACTAAGCTCCAAGGTAGAGCTGGAGTTGACCAAACGATCAGTTTGAGTCTTATTGCTAAATTATTTGATCCTCTGGGTCTTATAAGTCCCTTTGTAATGTATGGTAAAATACTCTTCCAGGACATTTGGAGATTGGGTCTTCTTTGGGATGATTTATTACCTCTGGAACTGCAGGTTAAGTTTCAGAAGTGGGTCGAAAGTGCTAAATTTCTGAAATCTTGGGAATGTTAATAGGTGCTATTTTCCTGATACTTCATGGGCAGGTCTTTGTAAAATTGAATTACATGCCTTTGGAGATGCTTCCACAAAGGGGTATGGTGCTTGTGTATATATACGAACCTGCTCCCAGGATGGTTCTTATAAGGTGTCATTGGTGGCATCCAGATCTAGAGTAGCACATATCAAGACAGTAACTCTTCCTAGACTGAATTAATGGGAGTTTATTATGTTCAAAGGTTTAGTAGTTTTTTTTTGTAAAGAATGCTCTAATTTTGGGTAATGATACCTCCCTCATATGTTGGACTGATTCTAAAATAGCACTTGCTTGGATTCAAGGAGACCCTTGTAAATGGAAACCCTTTGTAGCTAACAGAGTTACTGAAATCCAAAGTATAACTCCACCTAGCTGTTGGCATCATTGTTCAGGAATTGACAACCCCTCTGATTTGATATCCAGGGGGATGTTAGGTGATCAGCTTTCGGCTAACAGTTTATGGGTAAATGGTCCCTCCTGGCTATCTGAACCTTTGTATTTTTGTCATGAAGGTAAAATCAATTGTTTTCTACTATGGAAGAAGCTAATTGTAAGGACGATATGACTTGTGTTGCTCTCAGTTTAGACACATCTTTGTTTGAATTTGATAGATGGAGTCACTTTAGTAAAGCTCAGCATGTAATGGCTTGGGTTTTGAGATTTGTACATAACTGTAAAAATGCATGTAATTAAATGTTTGGGAACTTCTGGGCCTTGACTTCAGATGAATTAGAGAAGGCCAAAACTAAAATGATTTATTGTGTACAGAGAGAAGTCTATCCCTCGGAAGTTAATGCTTTATTGAGAAAAAAGACCTATTTCAAAGGGGTCAAGTTTGTGTAAATTGGATCCTTTTCTAGATGAGCAAGGTTTATTGAGAATTAAGGGTAGGCTTGAGCATGCAGATTTAACCTATGAAAGTAAACACCCAGTAATAATACCCAAATGTCACTTTGCTAAACTACTTGTCAGCTTTCAACATATATTTCTTAAACATGCAGGTGTTTCTTCCATTATGTCTTCCTTAAGAAGTAGTTTTTGGGTAATAGGAATTAGAGTATTACCAAGTCTGTCATCAAGAAATGTGTTAGATGTCAAAGACATGATTCAAGGGCTTGCAGTCAACCTGTAGCTCCTTTACCAGAATTAAGGGTGAAGGCTGCACCACCATTTACTGTAACTGGTCTCGACTTTGCTGGTCCTCTATTTTGTGCTGATTTTGCATCGAAAAAGTTTTATATTTTGTTTTTCACGTGTGCTGTAGTCCGGGTCATACATGTAGAGCTTACTGACACCATGAGTGTCTTTGACTGTATGCTTGCAATTTGCAGATTCATTGCTCGTAGGGGCCTTCCATCAGTGCTGTGCTCCGATAATGCTAAGACCTTTGTTGCATGTGTCAGTGAATTGCAAAAGGTTTATGGACACCTGTCTCCCCACTGGAGATTTATAGTTCCAAGGTCTCCTTGGTGGGGAGGTTGGTGGGAACGTTTAATAAGATCAGTAAAAGCCTCCTGCTGTTCGATAAACTTTAGGTGGTAATTATATTTCCAGGTGTGAATTAGAAACGACTTACATGAAGTTGAGGCATGTGTAAATTCCAGGCCTTTGACTTTTGTTAGTGAAGAACCTGATGCCCCTGTCCCTTTATCTCCCTCTCATTTTCTTATTGGGAGAAGTACAGGTTTTCATGCTCTGGTGAACACTGACCCTTCCTGTATTTCAGCTAAGGATTTAAGTGATAGAGAAATCTTAAGAAGGCAGATCTTAAATAAGTTTTGGACTGTGTGGAGCAATGATTATATCAGGAATTTACCTTGTGTTGTTAAGGGTTTCACTCCAAATTGTGACCTGAAAAAGGGCGATTTAGTATTAGTGAAGGAAGATAATTTGTCCAGACTGCATTGGCCCTTGGGTGTGATAGTTGATGTATTTCCAGGCAAAGATGGACTTATTAGAAGTGTAAATGTAAAAACTTCCAATGGGGTAATTACCAGGCGTATACAAAGATTACATTATCTGGGAAATTTCAAGTTTTGACTATGAAGCTATAACAGAAACCATAAATGAATCCATGCCTGAATCCATCTTGAGAAATCTAAGTCTGTATTCCCTCTTGAGTACTCTGTTGAGAATCGCACCCGATCGGGCAGGATAACTAAGGTCCCTAAGAAAACTATATTTGTGAGCATATAGGTTTGTATCTAGATTCACATGTTTATTCAAGATTTGTAAGTCCATTTTGCTATGAATAACATTTATCCTAATTTATTGTTATTTTTGTGTCTCAGCAAAACATCAGTTTGAGTTACTGCTACAGAATCTATTGAAATTACTGTTAAATTTTAACTTCCTATTTGAGACAAATTCCAGTGTAACTTACTGAATGTTATTGGACTGTACCTTGTTCATTATTATGTTTTCTTGATAGGAGTTATGACTCCTATGGTGGGAAGAATGTTGGAATTAACTTTGTGAAAGGCTTTACTTGTTTATTTAGTTGAGAATGCCATATTAATTTGCTGTTTCAACGTTTTTTTTATTGTCATTTGAATTATGAGTTTTATTAAATAATCTAAGTTTATTGAAACACTGCATTATTATTAATTGTATTGTATGCTTTAATTTTGAGTGATTTGCCTTTGTAATTGTTGAGTCAAGAAATTTGAGGATAAGTGATTGT
The DNA here is from genome assembly GCF_015104395.2 of Macrobrachium nipponense. Taxonomy (NCBI): domain Eukaryota; kingdom Metazoa; phylum Arthropoda; class Malacostraca; order Decapoda; family Palaemonidae; genus Macrobrachium; species Macrobrachium nipponense. The sequence continues at coordinate 52,842,354 of NC_087207.1, forward strand.
TACTGTTTTGTGATCCTGTAAGATTTTCCGATGACTTCTTGTCATCGTTTGTTGTAAGAATTTAAACATACAGTTAGAGACAGCGGCGTCACCACCCGGCTTTCCTTTCTCAACCCTTCTTGGATGTTGTTAGTCATATATATATATATATATATATATATATATATATATATATATTATATATATATATGTGTGTGTGTGTGTGTGTGTGTGGTGTGTGTGTGTATGTATGTATATGAAGATAATGACGTCACAAGAAAGGATATTTCTCATTGGCTCCGGAGTCTTTACGCAATCAGCTTCTGGCCTAAGGATTGAGCGGTGAAATGGGAGGAGCGTGGGCGTGAGCGTGGTTCTCGCACCTCGTGGGCGGGAAGTGCTCGGCGCGCCGTGTTTAGTAGCAGCGTTCCGGGAAATGAAAAGAATAAAAACATATACAGAAGACGATGTATTTCTCAACATTTCTTAGAATTATCTCACCAGCACTGCATCCTATAAACCCTTTTCGATGTTCTTCAGTCAAAAACATTAATATTAATAAAGGATGTCTTCGTTTGGCAGTCTCCTTCATTCTGGTTTTATTTCTCGCTCAGTTAAGCCACAAGTAAAATAATCATTAAAATCAAAGATAAAATTCCCTAATGAAGAGACGAGGGTACAGTCCCTTCGTCAGCAACCAACTAACAGGAACTAAAATAAGTAAGAAAACGCTATTTATTAATTAGTTTGTAAATCTTTTTTTCTTAATAACTAATCTCTTGTTTCTGTATTTCTTATGACCTTCTCTTGATTGCTTCTAATGAACACCATATTCTCTGGCAGCTTGAATTTCAAGCCAACGGCTTCTGATAGCTTGTTCCATATAAATATGGGGTTCATCTTCATATAATAAGCCTAATAATAATAATAATAATAATAA
>NC_087207.1:52853272-52856019 GCF_015104395.2 Macrobrachium nipponense
TTTTCCAGATTATCAGATATTAAAATTAACGATTAATAAATATGAACTCTAGATGAAGTATAAAATAACATAAAACAAGTAAAAACACAAACTACCCATTCATATTTTATTTCTTCAGCCTAACATGTATTAAGAGTATAAAATAACATAAAATAAGTAAAACACAAACTATCCATTCATATTTCATTTCTTCAGCTCAACATGTATTACTAGTATAAAATAACATTAAACAAGTAATAAACACAAACTATCCATTGATATTTTATTTCTTCAGCCTAACATGTATTAAGAATAAAATAATATAAAACAAGTAATAAACACAAACTATCTATTCATATTTTATTTCTTCAGCCTAACATGTATTAATAGTAAATTAACATAAAACAAGTAATAAACACAAACTATCCATGCATATTTTATTTCTTCAGCCTAACATGTATTAAGAGTAAAATAACATAAAACAAGTAATAAACACAAACTATCCATACATATTTTATTTCTTCAGCCTAACATGTATTAAGAGTATAAAATAACATAAAACAATTAATAAGCACAAACTATCCGTTCATAATGTAGAGATAAAGTCAGTGTTTACGAGAACCTTACGCCAGGTGAGGACTACCGGGTCCCTATAGGTGTGGGAATGAGCAGGTGCAACCCCCCAGCGCCACATGATAAGGACATTTGCGTCCATTATTGTGGCCAACAAAGATCTCAAGTTGTGATATTCTTATTTTATATGCGAGGATATGACAACATTTTTTTGTCCCTGACGCAGTTCAGTGAACCCCTGGGTATGTCCTTTGCTTTGTTGTTTCATTTCTTAGCAAATTTAATTCAATAAATTCTGCAAGTTGAATAGTTACATACACACACACACACACACATACATACAAACACACACACACACACACACACACACACACACATATATATATATATATATATATATATATATATATATATATATATATATATATAGTATATATATAAAATAATAAAAGGAGACCATAAAGACGCCAAAATATAGAGAGAAAATATTATATTTCAGAGGACTGCTGTCTCTCTCTTCCAGGTAGAGGAATGAGAAGAGGGAGACAGCAGTCTCTGAAATATAGTATTTTCTCTATTATATTTTGGCGTTTTTATGGGCTCCTTTTGTTAGAGGGAATTCTGTTGTAACAGATCATTTTTACCGGTCATATATATATATAATATATATATATAATATAATCGATATTATTATATATTAGTATATATAATATATATGCTTAAAAATCACAGTAGATGCACGTGACTTCATTAAATAAGCGAATACCATATATATATATATATATATATATATATATATATATATATATATATATATATATATATATATATATATATATATATGATATAGATCATATCACATTACCGTGATTCATATACATACATCGAGCTACAAATGTCCTTTAATATCTAATTCGCTCTACCTCGGATTAATATATTTTCAAATATGCTTAACCAAAAGGGAATTTTTTAGGCGATAAGAGAATTGTCGGCTCCCGGGCGCAAACCCGTGAAACCATACAAATACAGGACCTCAGTGAAGCTTTTACCCATTTGTAGCTCGATGTATGTACGTGATATGACTCATATAATGGCTACGTGCTGTCAAAAGCACTGCAACACTACCGAGGTCGAGGTGGGTTGATGCTGTCTCCAAATCAACGAATACCTGAGCGCGAAAGGTATTTGAGGGTGAGAGACGGGTATAAACTTATAGCCTCTTACGGTGGTGGGGTGGGTAAAAGCTTCACTGACGTCCTGGATTTGTATGGTTTCACGGGTTCGCGCCCGGTGAAGCCGACAATTCTCATATCGCCTAAAAAATTCCCCTTCGTTAAGCATATATGAAAATATATTAATTCCGAGGTAGAGCGAATTAGATATTAAAGGACATTTGTAGCTCGATGTATAATGTATATATATATTTATATTATTAATATACTAATATATATATATATATATATATATATATATATATATATAGTATGTATATATATAATATATACTATATATAAATAGATATATACGTAATATATATATATATATATATACGTATATATTATATATATATATATAATATATGGCTGAGAATATATATATAAATTATTATCATCAATAATTAAAACTTAAGGTATATAGGAAAGTAGTGTTAGTTCCCCAACCCCGCCAATGTCTAATGTTCTGGATTATTTCGTTATTATACCACATTTCAGAAGACTCGTAGTTACAAACTGTCTCAGCGTAGCAAAACCAGGAAATGTTTTAAACTTCTGAAGAGAAGAGACATCGAGAAGGTGAAAGGAGGCCTAACGGAAAATTAAAATGCAATACAATTTTAAAAGATGACATTCAGTTCGATCGCGGCAACAGTAAAACTGAATCACTCCTGAACCCGAGGTACAGAAAGGTGACTAGAAAATACCAGCAGCCAGTATTTCTTTAAAAGTGGTTGTTTGACAAGCATGTAGATCTTCCTGTTTCGGATGTAGAGCTTTCATGGAGTCCTTTTTTTTCTTCTTTCTTTTTTCTTTTTTTTTAAGACATTTCTGGTCATCGGGTAAATCCCTCTTCCTCTCTCACATCAAGGAAACTACCAAGGTGTGAAAAACACGAAAGGCAATGAATGCACATCCGGATAAATGGGGGAAGAAAGGGGAAAAGAGCGGATAAAAGAGGGAGAAACAGAATCAGGTGAG
>NC_087207.1:52861519-52871519 GCF_015104395.2 Macrobrachium nipponense
CCCAGTAATTTATTAATAAGTACAAAAATATTCATTGCATTGCAATAATTTTTGATGGGTCTTGATTTTCTGCCATGATATTTATTTCCTTAGTTTTTCTCTCTCGATTCCATATATTGCATTTGCTAATTTTTAGTGTAAATGACTTCAAATTTCTCTTCGTATTCATTTTTTTTACTTTCGTTATTAACTTTCTGAATTTAAAAAAAAAAAAAAAAAAAAACAAAAGCAACGAAAAAAAACGAAAATAAATCTTAGCTAATGACGTATCCAGTCCAGACGTCAATTACAGCCCCCGTTTTCTATGCATCCGTTTTCTATATTCCTTCCACAATTGAAGACCCAAAAATTGGTAAATGCTTGAACCTTTCCTCTCCCAATATTCTGTTTCGTAATATCCACTGCGGAAGTTGTAAAATATTCGCCGTTGGTTAATTAGCACGGGGGGTGGTGAGGGGGGGAGGGGGTGGGGGAAGTAAAGGAATAAGTGGGAGGGAGATTCTTAGTGAATTCGAAATTTCTGAAACAGATTCTCTCTCTCTCTCTCTCTGGCAGAAACCGACGAATGTAATTCGTGATGCAAGACGCAAAATGGGGTAGGAATAAGATTTGCTTTTCGTATATACTAAGTAGGAATTATGTTTCGGTGCATGCAAGGTGGGTTTATATATATATATATATATATATATATATATATATATATATATATATATATATATATAACTGATGAAAATGTTCTAATAAAATTAGCCCATAAAACGCCAATATATGAGAAATAAGTATTAGTATATTTCAGAGACTGCTGCTGTCTCTCTTCAGGTAAGTAATGAATGAGAAAGTTACAAAAAATGCGGTTTTTATGGGCTCCATTTATATATATATATATATATATATATATATATATATATATATATATATATATATATATATATGTGTGTGTGTGTGTGTGTGTGTGTGTGTGTGTGTGTGTGTGTGTGTGTGTGTGGGCGCGCGCGTGTTCCCTTTAAATAATTCAGTGTGCTTTTAAATCATTTGTCACCAAGTATTTTGAGGTAAAGTATCTAACTTCATACACCTCTCAACTGCATCCCACAACATTCAAGAAACTCCTAGTCCCCGAATCGCTAGTTAGGTTAACGCAGACAGAACCGTATAACAGCAGCTGTGATGTGTGCTTGAAGAACGCTCATGCGAGAAAATTGGTAATAATAATTGTCTTATCTATATACTTTGATCTTGCAACCCTTCCCTTCAGTCCGACAAACATTGCAGCCTTGCAATGTCGCAACCGTCTACCCTTACCCTTTACTCTTTTTATTTATTTTCTTTTTTTTATAAACCTTTTCTTCGATATCTGTTAGTAAATGGAAATACTGCCTTTCAGCTTTTTCCTGCCGTGTCTGTTGTCATCACTGTTCTGGTTCCCCGTTTTTCATTTGTTTTACTTTTGCCCTCTGCTGTTTCAACGTTCATCAGATGTGTATTTCTTATTTTTGTTGAGAAATGCTTTAATTGTTAGTTCTTGATACTTATATTTGCCAGTTGTTAACATTATAGTTACGTCTCTATTTTATTCTGTTTATACATTCTTACTATTTTCAGAAATGCCTTTTGAATTGCTTTGATCTTGATAAATATAATTGGCAGTTGATTACATTATAATTTCGTCTCTATTCTATTCCATTTTTTACTACGTTCTTACTATTATCTGCTGGCACTGGGTGTGACGTGACGTTACTGCAACTCGAATTTCTATTGGCTGCTATGCTGCTTGTCTCGTCTGGGGTTTCTATCGCGGGGATGTCTTTCGATATGGTATTGCAGACATGTGCATTTCTTCTCAAGATGGCGGGAATGAAAGGAAAAGTACTTCTTGCCTGCTGCTGAATAAGGGCTTTTCTTTCTGCATGAGCAGTGCTTGTAGCAGTCGCAATCGTCGCTGGTCAGGGGCCCCTCACGATTATCCTGGCGTTCACGATCATGCCATCGAGGGAGATGACTTTCTGGTGTGTGATCCTGGTGTGGCTCCTAATAGCAGCCTCTTGCGCGTGGCAAGAGATCCTCTTGGACAGTTTCATAGTTTTCATACCGGTGTAAGAGCCTGGCCATCGACGGACTGGTCATGAAAATTGGTAGACAACATATTAGGTTCCTGGTTCGTCGATTTTGGCAGTAGACGATTCATTCGAGTTTGTTGTCATTTCCTGGTTGGAATGGGGGGTTGGTCACGTTCTCCCTAATAATCTTCCTCTTTACACCCTCATATTCGCCGGATCTTGGATGCATTCTGGCTTTATAAAGTAGCTTAATCTTCTCTTGGGGGTGGGGGTCTGCGGACGAGAAGCCGACAAATCCTGATTCCCACACTACGCAATTTGAAAACTCTACGGTGATAAGATACCACTTTTAACTACCTATGAATAAATTAATAAATGATGATAATAATAATAATAATAATAATAATAATAATAATAATAATAATAATAATAATAATAATAATAATAATAATCATTATTATTATTATTATTATTATTATTATTATTATTATTATTATTATTATTATTATTATTATTAGGCTACATTCAAAACCTCATATGACTCCATAGCTTGATTTCAATTCGGTAACATTCTGATTTCTTTTATTCTCTCTTACACCATTTGTTTTGCTTCTTCCTTCGTTTTCAATATACCTGTTTCTTAACTTCCCTGTACCTCTCGAATACCTTTTGTTATCTCTCCATCTCTCTCCCTGTTCCGAAATCTCGTCCTTCCCCTTCCTAGAGTTTTTTTTTTTATTTTTTTTTTTTATACAAACTCTGCTGTAGTTGATACCAAACTTCTCTTCATGTTCATACTGTCTTTTAGGGAAGCTCCTCTCTCTCTCTCTCTCTCTCTCTCTCTCTCTCTCTCTCTCTCTCTCTCTGACTATTGACTTTTGAGAATTTATTCGTCTTTTTAATTTGACTATTTCTTTCTCTCCCTAATTATTACTCTTGTTAAATTTATATCCTACATTTCTTAAGGTTTCATATTACTATTCCCAGTTATTGGAATCTTTTTACTTAATTTTCACGTTTCTTGAGTGTTTTTCTTGTTCATTCTCTTTCCTTATTTATAACTCATATTAAATTTATTTCTCCATTTATCCGAAACTTCGAAGTAATATCGATAGGAGATAAGTACCGACTTTTGCAACTTGAGAGAAAATTAAAAAAAGGTGGAAAAAGTATACTTAAGAAGAGAGAAAAGTCAAAAATTGTGGAAAAAGTATACTTAAGAAGAGAGAAAAGTCACAAATTGGGGAAAAAGTATATAATTAAGAAATCCGCATACAGTGTGGACTGAAGAGGAGGTATGAACCATATACTTAGTTACTGGAAGTTTTGTTATCATTTTCTCATTTCTTTAGCATTTTTGTCTTTTATATCCCTCTTCGAATTAGTTGCCGTATGCTCCAGAAGTGAAATCTCGGAATTATGCCTTTATTGCTTATCTTTCGATGCAAATTCTTAGTCGAGTTTCGCTTTACTTACCCCTGATAAATTGACCCGGTTTAGTACATTTAATTACACACAAACACACATTCACACACACACAAGGTAAAGTAAAAGTAAAAGTTGTTAAGTACATGAGAAGCGTAAAGCTTTCCCATGTCCAATTAGTTTCAAGTGTAAAATAGACCTTACAGGAATACTTATTCAGTCTAGTATCCATGGCCATCAAGTGCAGTATACCTGTGGACGCACACGCTCTAAAATCAGGAAGTTGACCGTGGTACGAGATTTACTGAGCAGTAAAGACTTGATTCTCAGTATGGAACACAGATCACCTTTCTAGGACCAGAGGTTACTTCATTTCGCATTGGTCAGAGTGCAAATTCTCTCTCTCTCTCTCTCTCTCTCTCTCTCTCTCTCTCTCTCTCTCTCTCTCTCTCTCTCCTAATAGGTCTCGTAGCAACAAGAAACTATCAAAATAGACTTAAATTTCAAAGAACTAATTGCTAAGGGTATATCATTACTATCTCTCTCTCTCTCTCTCTCTCTCTCTCTCTCTCTCTCTCTCTCTCATATGATATAGCCCCCTAACTCAATCGTCTAAGTTTACGTTCTTTTGCACAAAGTTATGGCTACATAATGCAATTCCAAAGATCTTAAAGATGGTCAAAAACTTTGGAGTACGTGATCGGCATTTTTTTTTTTTTTTTTTTGGGGGGGGGGGGTTGGCGGAGGTACTCCGTCTCTCCCTAATTTAATATGGCGTACGGGAGAAGTTATCTGACCGTATTTTTTTTTTTTTTTTTGTTTTTTTTTTTTTTTTTTTGGGGGGGGGAGAGTCTTTTAGACGCTGTGATAGTTCTCTGAGTAAGAGAAAGCTTGTTTCATGTTGTCAGAATATTTTTAGAATGAAGTCATAATTATATTGTCATCTATATATATATATTATATATATATATATATATATATCTATATATATATATATATATATATATATATATATATATATATTTATATATATTATATATAATATATATATATATATATATATTTATATATATATATATATATATATATATATATATATATATATATATATAGATATATATATATATATATATATATATATATATATATATATATATATATATATATATATATATATACATATATATATATATATATATATATATATATATTTATATATATATATATATATATATATATATATATATATATCTAATAAAAGGAGCCCATAAAAACACCAAAATATAGAGAGAAAAGTACTATATTTCAGAGACTGCTGTCTCCCTCTTTAGGTAGATGAATGAGAAAAGTTTACAGAAAAGGTGGTATTTATACCAAGAGGTCCATCCACATCCACAAGTAAGCCAATTTAGGTCACCCCGCTGATAATCTTCCTTTAATCTTCTAAGTGTTGATTGAATGAAAACCTTATCGATCGTATCTGAAATCTATGCTCCTTTGAGATGTTCATTACCTCCCTCTCTCTTTTATTAAGGCCGATTCTATCATTTGACTCTTGTACCGGCAGTTGCTGCTATAAATTACATGTGACCAATTTCAGTTTATTCTATGGTTTATGTTCATTTATATGGTTGAAAATAGCCGAGTTCTGTTGTCCATACCTAACTGACCGTTTGTGTTGTATTAATCTCTGAGGAAGTGATTTACCTGTAAATCCGATGAAAGATTGGTCACAGTCCTGGCATGGGATTTCGTTAACCCCGGTGTCCTTGGGAGATGTCTTTTGTTGGACGTTAATCAGCAAGCAAAGAGGTGCTCTGCTTTGAGGAGTAGTGGGGCCGTGTAAGGACGTGGTCCGGTAGCCCTGAGTAAACTGAAAGAATCCCAAGGTAATCATCGTGATATTGACCGTTAGGTTAAGTGTTTATTCTATATTGTATATAGAAACAATTGTATATTTACTGATCCTTATTTTACACGAGTAATTGCTTGGTTTTAGGAGTGGGCAGCAAAAACCGCTAATACGTCTTTGGTAGTGATCACCTTTTGTTATGTGTGCTTTATCTCCATGGGTTTTCTGTTAGGTAATTGTGTTAAATTTGCTGTTCAAAATTTTATGGAATATGACTTTTAATGTATTGTGGTTTTGTGTTGATACTTTAATTTTGGTGTAATTAGCGTTCTGTCATTGTAAGAGACTTTCTTTTGTTTTTCTTTTAAGTGTTGACCGCAAGTCACGTACCGACTATTTTTGTCCTGGTCCATTTAATTGCTTTATACGTTGCTGTGTGTTAATGTATTGGTTACGATTGTTTATTAGTTTGCATTTAATTATTAGGTAGCTATTATTTTGGTTTATGTTCAATGTTAAGTTTTTGTAATAAATATATTTTTAAAGAAATTGTTTTCCTTTTTGCAATATTTACCATTGTCTTGTGTATGAACCTTTTATGAAGGGAACGGTCTCCTTTACCCTAGTGAATTAAGCCAAAACAAGCTTTAACTATAAAATTCACGTGACAATTTGGCGCCCGAACAGGGACCTTTCATTCATTAACAAGGCTGTATGGTGTATTACAGATAAGGTCTGTAAAGCATTTTGAGATGAGTACTTTAAAGAAATAATTAGTTTGGGGAAGGAAATGGTTATGAAGGTAATGATTTAAGGGATTTTGTTGAAAAGGAAAGGACTTGTTCAAGAAAGGGTGGAAGAAAGACTTGAATTCAAGAGGGCCAAAGGAAATGGAGAGAGAAGAGTAGGAAGCGAAATGAGAAAAGAACAATAGAAAGTAGAACGTAAAGTTACAGATGCAGGGAAAATGCCAAAAGAAAAGGATACGATTTGTATAACCCTCGTTATAAACCTGCCTATGATGCTGATATGACACCTATATTTTAAGATTTGAACGTTTAGCCGTTAGTGCTGGCTGGACCAAAGACTTTTGGCCTATTAGTTTAGCGTCATTATTACAAGGGAAAGCTTTGGAAAATTTATCAGCACCTTTCATCTGTTGAAGCTAAGGATTTTGATTGTGTTAAAGAGGCATTATTGCGTTGTTTTCAGTGCACTTCGGAATATAGGTTGAGATTTCGTAACAGTAAACTCTTTAAGAACGAGACGGCTCAGCAATTTGGGAATAGATTGAAGAATAACTCTAAGAGGTAGGTGGAATTTGCTGATTGGGAAGAAACATTTGATGACTTATTTGATTTAATTTTAATAGAGCAATTTTTAAATGCTTGTGACAGAAATATGGTTGTATTTTTGAAGGAGCATGAAATGAAAACTTTTGATCAAGTTGTAAAGTAGGCCGAGATGTATATGGTGGCCCAATTTAAATTATGGCAAGAAGGATTTCAGTGATAGTCATGAAAAGCAGGGTGCCTCTGCGAGTAAAGTTATGATTGGGGATAGTAAAGGGCAAACGGTGTCGATAGTGATAAGGAAAGTACGGCACGAAATTGTTACGTATGTGGTCGTGGTAATCACCTTGCTAAGGATTGTTTCGAAAGGTTTGGGGGTGGGGTCCAAACGTTAAAGGGGTGAGTAGGTGCGACCGAGAAAGCAGCTGTTGTTGGTCATGGGGGTAAGTTAATGGTGGATAAAGGTACCGTGGAAGGAGTGGAGGTTAATGTATTTCGTTATCCTGGTTGTACAACGGTGTTAGTTAAAGAGACTTTAGTGCCGAAAACATAAGTTTACTGGTAAGCATGTTGACCTAAAATGGCTAATAACCAAGTTTTTAGATATCTTGAGGCTATTGTTGATGTTGTCTCGCCATATTTTACAGGCGAAACCTTAGCTGTCTGCATGCCTGATCCTATTTATGATTTAGTGATTGGAGCTATTGAGGGTTCGACTGACGGGTTGAGTACTGAGGTTAGTGCTGTTACCACCCGACTGCAGAGTGAAATTCAAAAGAAAAAGTTAAAGGGACCATCAAAACTTAAGGTCAAGGAAGTTATAAATTTAATGCAGAAAGAGAAATGGGTAAATTACAGGCGGAAGACGGGACGTTAAAAAAGGTTCTTGAGCATGCGAAGTCAAATAGGTCTTTGTGAAGAATGAAAACAAATCTCATTGTTTTGTTATTAAGAAAGGTATATTATATTGTAGAGTGCAAAATTTAGGTAATGTAAATGACCAGTTAGTTGTTCCTGATAAATTTCGTCATGCAGTAATAGAATTGGCTCATGATTCTTTAATGAGTGGACATTTGGGAAAAACAGAAAAATCACAGCACGTATACAAAGTAATTTTTATGGCCGGGCATGTCGGCACAGATAACGAGATTTTGCAGGTCATGTGATGCTTGTCAACGTACGGTTGATAAGGGAAGAGTTAAAAAGGTGAAGTTGGGAAGAATGCCCCTGATTCAAGAACCATTCCAGCGTGTTGCACTGGACATAGTGGGTCCGGTTGAACCCCGTGCCAGTGACGGATCAAGACATATTCTCACCATTGTTGACTATGCTACACGATACCCTGAGGCAGTAGCGTTGAAGAATATAGATTCGGTTACTGTGGCTGAGGCTTTGCTGTCAGTATTCAGACGAGTGGGAATTCCAAAGGAGGTATTATCTGGCAGGGGAACACAGTTCACCTCTGATGTAATGCGTGAATTTAATCGCTTATTGTCTATTAAGAGTATTACTACTACCCCATAACATGCTATGTGCAATGGTTTAGTAGAAAAATTTAATGGAGTGTTAAAGAAAATGCTCAGACGTATGTGTACAGAGCAACCCAAGATGTGGCCAAGGTACATTGATCCTTTATTATTTGCATATCGCTGTCTAGTACAAAATTCTCTCCATTTGAGATTTAGTATATGGTCATACTGTAAGGGGACCACTTAGTTTATTGAGGGAGCTGTGGGAAAATGAAGATACTGCAATTGAGGATAGTACGAGGACCACGTATGATTATGTATTCGACATGAGAGAAAGGTTGCAGGATACATGTAGGCTGGCTCAAGAAGAGTTAGAGAGGGCTAGAGATAAGTATCAATGTTACTATGATAAAAATGCTTGTAAACGGGAAATAAATGAAGGGGAGATAAGGTCTGTTACTGTTGCCCACAAGTAACAATAAGCTACTAGTGCAGTGGCAAGGTCCATTTGATGTGGTAAAGAAATTCAATAGGTATAATTTTGTGATTGATATAAAGGAGTGAGCGCAAATACCACATTAACATGCTTAAGTTGTACCATGACAGGATAAGCAGAGGCAATAACTTTAACGGTAAGTCTCAAGTTACTGAGGCAGAGGGTAGTGAGGATTTCAAATCAGATGATCAGGAGAGTGATGATCTTGCATGTGTAGCAGTGATAAGTGAGGATAGTGATGAATGTGAGTACAGTTGTGCCAAGGGATATTCAAAGTGAATATGTGTCTAATGTTAAAATTAATCAAGAATTATCTGATGATCAAAAGGAGGAGGCGGCTAGGATTCTACGAGAATACAAGAATGTGTTTACTGATGTACCAGGTAGAACTGATGTGATCGAACATGTGATAAACCTGTCCAGCAAGGGTCCTATAAGGTCTAGACCCTATCCTGTACCGTATGCTCTGCAGCAAGATATGGATAAGGAGATTGAAAGGATGTTCGAATTAGGAGTGATCGAGTGCTCAAATTCACCATATGCAACGCCTTTGATAGTGGTGAAGAAAAAGATGGCAACTAATCGTGTGTGCTTAGATTTTCGGAAGATCAATAAGCTTACGGTATTCGATTCAGAACCTATGCCAGATCAGAACTTAATTCTGACTCGCATAAGTAAGAGCAGGTATTTTACAAAAATGACCTTTCTAAAGGATATTGGCAAATACCTTTAGAAAAACAGAGCAGAGAAGTAACTGCTCTTCAAACTAACAGAGGACTCTTACAGTTTGTTACTATGCCATTTGGTTTGGTAAACGCTGGTGCTACTTTTAACCGCATGATGAGGAAATTATTTAATGGTGTGAAAAATGTAGAGCTTTTTGTTGATGACATTTTGATTCATTCACAGGGTTGGGAAGAGCACAAGGAAACTCTGCAGTTGGTATTGGATATTTTAAAGAAAGCATCGCTCACAGCTAAGCCCTCCAAAACTGAAATTGCTTATTTTTCAGTTGAGTATTTGGGCAGTATGATCGGTAATGGAATAGCTCAGACAACTGAAGACAAAGTAAATAAGATATTAAATGTGGAGAAACCAAAGACGAAAAAGGAGGTAAAATCTTTTCTTGGTTTGACTGGATACTATCGCCATTATATTCCTGATTATGCTACTACTGCTGCACCATTAACGGATCTTGTAAAAGAAATCTCAACCCAATGCAGTAAACTGGAGCCTGTGTCACCAAGAATCTTTTGATAAGTTAAAGAACCTTTTAAGCACACATCCAATAGTTAGGTTGCCTGATTTAACCAAAGATTTTGTGTTGCAGGTAGATGCATCTAATGTGGGTTTAGGGGCAATCCTTATGCAGTATGTTGATGGAGAACGTTGGCCAGTGCAATATGCTA
>NC_087207.1:52881519-52891519 GCF_015104395.2 Macrobrachium nipponense
GAAGCTGAGACGAAAATCGAAAAATACCTGACCAGGTGTCCTTAAACACTGCCGGATCCTTTCTCACCTGATGAAGGTGGTCTGACTGGCAGTTATTGACTCTTGAGTTGATTTAATATCTCTCTTCATTATGGAGAAAGAGAATGAGAGAGTTACAAGGCGTTACAAGGATTAGGATGCCTCAAAGACTTGTTAGCCTATCCGAGGAGACATCTTGGGCTCACTTATCTGTAGGTACAGGTTTTGTTGTTCATTCACAGTGTAGAGAGAGAGAGAGACAGAGAGAGAGAGAGAGACTTCATGTACGTATTCATACCAGTGAATTCATAAAACGCGATAGAGAGAGAGAGAGAGAGAGAGAGAGAGAGAGAGAGAGAGAGAGAGAGAGAGACTTCATGTACGCATTCATACAATTGAATTCATAAAGCCCGATAGAGAGAAAGAGAGAGAGAGAGAGAGAGAGAGAGAGAGAGACTTCATGTAAGTATTCACACAACTGAATTCATAAAACGAGAGAGAGAGAGAGAGAGAGAGACTTCATGTAAGTATTCACACAACTGAATTCATAAAACGAGAGAGAGAGAGAGAGAGAGAGAGAGAGAGACTTCAAGTACGTATTCCCCCCCCCCCCCCCTGAGCACGTATCCCATAAAACGCGATTAGAGAGAGAGAGAAAGAGAGGAGAGAGATGAGAGGAGGAGAGAGAGGGAGAGAGAGAGCAGCTGACGGAGATTAACTAAACCCATCGCTCGAGGACATACCTTCTTCCTCAGACGAATCCATTTGCCTAATCGCCTTTTTAAAACTCTCGCCGAGAGGATAACATAAACCCATAAAAGAGAGAACGAGAGAGAGAGAATTACATTACCTTCCGTTGCTTAAGCTCCGCATTAACTCTTTGTGTTTTTCTTTGTCCGACCCCCTTCCCTTTTCCAAATACAAAGAGGAGGAGGAAGAAGAGGAGGAGGAGGAGGAGGATCCAGACATTATCTAATCACTGGGGTGTTTACGTAAGGTGATGCTGTTTATTTTAAAAGCATCTCGGACAAAGAACCTTTTTTTTAAGCATCACTTAGTTTAATTTAATGCAGTTGCAGATGCTTCTGCTGCAGCCAGCGGTCTTATTGAGAGAGAGAGAGAGAGAGAGAGAGAGAGAGAGAGAGAGAGAGAGAGAGAGAGAGAGAGAGAGGTCTTTACGAGATTTCCTTGAAGTAACTTTACACGACACTTCAAACACTTAATGTATGCACTTTCTTTCATGTTTTCTTGAGTTAATTAATACTGAAGAAGCTCTGTAATTATTCTAGTTTTGTACAGTGTGCTCCCATTAATAATAATAATAATAATAATAATAATAATAATAATAATAATAATAATAATAATAATAATAATAATAATAATAATAATAATAATAATAATAAGAAATATGGAGATGCTACATCAGAAGCAACCCGACGGAGAGAGGATATAGAAGAAGATTGGTCAATATCTGGAATGAGAGGAATAACACCCCCCAAACAGAGCAGAGGCTGGCAGACCAAGCAAGGAACATAAAGAAAAAGAACTGGCTCTACAACAGAAAGAGAAGAACTGGAAAGGGAAATGTCACACGACAACGAATTACACGAAGACGAAACTGAGAGGACGATGCCACAGAAGACGACAGGGAGGATGAGGTATCAAACAACGACACACGAAGAAACACCGACGAAGTAACAGAGAGGACGGAATGGGTAGAAAAGATTATGACAATGGATGGAGCCAGATACAGAGAGATCAAAGATCCCCTCCATGAAACCCTACAACACCAAGAAATTAAGGGAGAAAACAAGTGAGGTCAATGAAATACTGGGCATAATACAGACCACCAGTATCACAGAAACAAATAACTTGACATATGCAGGAGCAAGATTAGTAGCAGAACTGATGGGGATTCGAAACACCAACACCACCAGCACAACCAACCCAACAGAAACCAAAACAGCAACCTCCTTGGAAAAAGGCGCCTGGAAAAGCAAATCATGGTGATGAGATCTGACTTGAGTAAACTGAAAGAGATGGCAGAAAAAGGCTAAGAAGCAAGAAAACAAGGGAGGAACTCAACGAGAAATACAAAGTACAAGAGAGGGGATTAAACAACACAATAGAAGATGTAAAACAGAGGCTTAAGGCCAAAGCACATAAGATCCAACGGTACTGAATGAGGAAATAAGGGATACCAACAGAACAAACTATTCGGAACCAACCCAGAAAAGACTATACAGCCAACTAAGAGGGGAAGACAACCACCCAGAAATTGCCCAGAAGCCGAACCAAGTAAGAGACTCTGGGAAAACATATGGAGCAATCCGGTATCACACAACAAACATGCAACATGGCTCCAGGAAGTCAAGGAAGAAGAAACAGGGAGAATAAACAAAGATTCACAGACATCACGACAGACACAGTCAGACACCAACTAAAGAAAATGCCAAACTGGAAAGCCCCAGGTCCCGATGAAAGTCCATGGAGTACTGGCTCAAAAACTTCAAGGCCCTGCACCCACGAATAGCAGAACAACACAGTATTGCTATCATCAAATCACCAAGCACCCAAATGGATGACCACAGGAAGAACATCCTTAGTACAAAAAGACAAGAGTAAGGGAAATATAGCCAGTAACTACAGGCCTATCACCTGCCTCTACCAATAATGTGGAAGTTACTAACAGGTATCATCAGTGAAAGGCTATACAACTACCTAGAGG
The DNA here is from genome assembly GCF_015104395.2 of Macrobrachium nipponense. Lineage (NCBI taxonomy): Eukaryota > Metazoa > Arthropoda > Malacostraca > Decapoda > Palaemonidae > Macrobrachium > Macrobrachium nipponense. The sequence continues at coordinate 52,884,266 of NC_087207.1, forward strand.
AGACAAACACCATCCCCCACCAACAGAAAGGCTGCCAGAAGGAAGTGTAGGGGCACAAAAGACCAGCTCCTGATAGACAAAATGGTAATGAAGAACAGTAGGAGAAGGAAAACCAACCTAAGCATGGCATGGATAGACTATAAGAAAGCCTTCGACATGATACCACACACATGGCTAATAGAATGCCTGAAAATATATGGGGCAGAGGAAAATACATCAGCTCCTCAAAAATACAATGCGCAACTGGAATACAATACTTACAAGCTCTGGAATAAGACTAGCAGAGGTTAATGTCAGGAGAGGGATCTTCCAGGGCGACTCACTGTCCCCACTACTCTTCGTAGTAGCTATGATTTCCCATGACAAAAGTACTACAGAAGATGGATGCCGGGTACCAACTCAAGAAAAGAGGCAAACAGAATCAACCATCTGATGTTCATGGACGACGTCAAGCTGTATGGTAAGAGCATCAAGGAAATAGATACCCTAATCCAGACTGTAAGGATTGTATCTGGGGACATCAGGATGGAGTTTGGAATAGAAAAATGCGCCTTAGTCAACATACAAAAAGGCAAAGTAACGAGAACTGAAGGGATAAAAGCTTACCCAGATGGGAGCAAACATCAAACACATAGATGAGACAGGATACAAATACCTGGGAATAATGGAAGGAGGAGATATAAAACACCAAGAGATGAAGGACACGATCAGGAAAAAGAATATATGCAGAGATCAAGGCGATACTCAAGTCAAAATCAACGCCGGAAATATGATAAAAGCCATAAAACACATGGGCAGTGCCAGTAATCAGATTACAGCGCAGGAATAGTGGAATGGACGAAGGCAGAACTCCGCAGCATAGATCAGAAAACCAGGAAACATATGACAATACACAAAGCACTACACCCAAGAGCAAATACGGACAGACTATACAAACACGAAAGGAAGGAGGGAGAGGACTACTAAGTATAGAGGACTGCGTCAACATCGAAAACAGAGCACTGGGGCAATATCTGAAAACCAGTGAAGACGAGTGGCTAAAGAGTGCATGGGAAGAAGGACTAATAAAAGCAGACGAAGACCCAGAAATATACAGAGACAGGAGAAAGACAGAAAGAACAGAGGACTGGCACAACAAACCAATGCACGGACAATACATGAGACAGACTAAAGAACTAGCCAGCGATGACAGTTGGCAATGGTACAGAGGGGAGAGCTAAAGAAGGAAACTGAAGGAATGATAACAGCCGGCACAAGATCAGGCCCACCCTAAGAACCAGATATGTTCAAAGTACGATAGACGGAAATAACATCTCTCCCATATGTAGGAAGTGCAATACGAAAAGTGTAAACCATAAACCACATAGCAAGTGAATGCCCGGCACTTGCACAGAACCAGTACAAAAAGAGGCATGATTCAGTAGCAAAAGCCCTCCATGGAGCCTGTGCAAGAAACATCAGCTACCTTGCAGTAATAAGTGGTACGAGCACCAACCTGAAGGAGTGATAGAAAACGATCAGGCAAGATCTCTGGGACTATGGTATCAGAACGGATAGGGTGATACGTGCAAACAGACCAGACGTGACGTTGATTGACAAGGTCAAGAAGAAAGTATCACTCATTGATGTCGCAATACCATGGGACACCAGAGTTGAAGAGAAAGAGAGGGAAAAATTGGATAAGTATCAAGATCTAGAAAATAGAATAAGAAGGATATGGGATATGCCAGTGGAAATCGTACCCATAATCATAGGAGCACTAGGGCACGATCCCAAGATCCCTGAAAAGGAATCTAGAAAAAACTAGAGGCTGAAAGTAGCTCCAGGACTCATGCAGAAGAGTGTGATCCTAGAAACGGCACACATAGTAAGAAGATGATGGACTCCTAAGGAGGCAGGATGCAACCCGGAAACCCAACACTATAAATACCACCCAGTCGAATTGGAGGACTGTGATAGAGCAAAAAAAAAAAAAAAAAAAAAAAAAAAAAAAATAATAATAATAATAATAATATGCAGTCAACTAAGAGGGGTGAAGACAACCACCAAGAAATTCCCGAAGCCGAACCAAGTAAGAGACTTTGGGAAAACATATGGAACAATCCGGAATCACATCTTGTCGTGTACCTGAGACCTTCTCTCCAATTGTATTTCATTCGCTCCGTGACAATGTCTTAGTAAAGACGAAAGCGCATGGATTTCTGACTATCATTTTCCTGTGGTATTCGCTTATTTAATGAATTCACGCGCATCTACTGTGATTTTTAAGTAGTATATATATATATATATTATATTATATATATATATATATATATATATATATATATATATATATATCTATATATATTATATATATATATATATATATATATTATATATATATATATATATATATATATATATATGCTTAAAAATCACAGTAGATGCACGTGACTTCATAAATAAGCGAATACCACAGGAAATGGAGTCACGTGCATCTGCTGTGATTTAGCAATATATATATTATATATATATAATATATATATATATATAGTATTATATATATATATATATATATATGTGTGTGTGGTGTGTGTGTGGGGTGTGTGTGTATGCTTAAAAATCACAGTACAAACTGATGCACGTGGACCTTCATTAAATAAGCGAATACCACAGGAAATGATAGTCAGAAATCTCATGCGCTTTCGTCTTTACTTAAGGACATTGTCAACGAGCGAATGAAATACAATTGGAGAGAAAGGTCACAGGTACACGACAAGATCAAGAATACCAGATGGTTAATTGTCAAAAGGGTAAAAATTAAGAGATAATCCAGGCTTACCGATATCACACGGTCACAAACCTAAACAGATTTGACCCTAAACCGAAATTACAAAAGTATCTTTACAGTCCAAAACATGTAAAAACTGAAATATATTAATTTTGTTGCTTATATTTATCTACAACTTTTTTCATTATGAAAGCATCAAGTTTAAATAAACCAAGACATAAATTTAGAGCATTTCTATTATTTGGCTTGATGAAACAAGATTCCATGATATTCCTTTTAACTGTGTCATTACATGGGATTAAGGCTCTTGCTTGACTCCAGTTAATAGGATGATCTAAGTCTCTCATGTGTACGAATAATGCATTCGATATTTGCCCAGTTCTCACAGAATATTGGTGCTGTTTGAGACCAAGGTCTAAAAGACCTTGTTTGAGACGCTGTGAAAGAGATTTACCGGTCTGTCGTAATAGACTTTACACACTTTTTGCAAGGAATTTCATATGCAGCCTAGTAGATCTTTAGGAGAATTTTTGATTACTAAACTCTTGACATTAATATTACTGAAAAACAACATTTATTTTAAAAAGCTTTAAAATTCTTGGAATATCTAAAAACCTTTCATCATAGGGTAATTTAAGAATGTTATGCTTACTAAATTCAAGTTTGTCATTAGTTGAATAAAATGTTTTTCTAGCTCTTTTCCATGCCACATCTACAAAAGTCCTTGGGTATTTAAGTTTCGATGCAATATCATAAATAGTTTTAATTTCAGCGTCAATAAACTGCGGGCTACAGACACGTAAAGCCCTTAGGAACATCGGATGTTGGATTATTGCTATGGAAAATTGAGAAAGTGTTGCAACCGTCTTGAAAGGAAGCTCCAAGTCAAGCTGAAGAATCTTATTGCTGAAAGCGACGGGACTAAGCATGCCAACGTGGACTTCATGATTGATTTATCAGACAAACCAGTGGATACTGCTACGACAGCGGCTTTGGGATAAACTTGACAAACCTGAATTTAGTAAGCATAACATTCTAAAATTACCCTATGATGAAGGGTTTTTAGATATTCCTAGAATTTTAAAGCTTTTTAACATAAATGTTGTTTTCATAAGTAATATTAATGTCAAGAGTTTAGTAATCAAAAATAATTCTCCTAAAGATCTTCCAGGCTGCATATATGAAATTCCTTGCAAATGTGTGATAAAGTCTATTACGGACAGACCGGTAAATCTCTTTCACAACGTCTCAAACAGCACCAATATTCTGTGAGAACTGGGCAAATATCGAATGCATTATTCGTACAAATGAGAGATTTAGATCATCCTATTACTGGAGTCAAGCAGAGCCTTAATCCCATGTAATGAGAGTTAAAAGGAATATCACTGAATCTTGTTTCATCAATTCAAATAATAGAAAATGCTCTAAATTTAAGTCTTGGTTTATTTAAACTTCATGCTTTCATAATGAAAAAAGTTGTTGATAAATATAAGCAACAAAACTAATATATTCAGTTTTTACATGTTTTGGACTGTAAAGATACTTTGTAATTTCGGTTAGGGCGTCAAATCTGTTTAGGTTTGTGACCGTGTGATATCCGATAATCCTGGATTATCTCTTTTAATTTTTACCCAGTTTTGACAATTAACCATCTGGTATTCTTGATCTTGTCGTGTACCTTCTCTCCAATTGTATTCATTCGCTCCTTGACAATGTCTTAGTTAAGACGAAAGCGCTTGGATTTCTGACTATATATACATATATATATATGTATATATATATATATATATATATATATATATATATATATATATGTGTGTGTGTGTGTGTGTGTGTGTGTGTGTGTGTGTATATATATATATATTATTTATTGCTGGATGCGGCGTTGTATGTGGATCTGTTTGTGTATGTATTTATCTGCTGTGTTGTCATTTTGAAAAATACCTATAAACATAGTTCATGAAAATGCAGAATAATTAGTAGTTAAACTAAAGCAAAATACAGTAAATGATAATAAAAAAGGAGAGAGAGAGAGAGAGAGAGAGAGAGAGAGAGAGAGAGAGAGAGAATATTTTGTCAAGGGGGATTTTTGCCGTTTTGTTTTTTGCAAGCTATGAGAGAGAGAGAGAGAGAGAGAGAGAGAGAGAGAGAGAGAGAGAGAGAGAGAGAGATTTATTGGCGTACGTTAAAAGTTCAAAAGTAAACAATTCAGCAGCGACACGAACAATTATTATCAGCCTTCATGCCAAGTAGATAAATTTTCCAATTATTGTCTGCCATTATCTGCACACTATCCGTCGCTAATTCCGTATAATGACGACAAGTCTTTGTCGGTCCAATTGATATCTTTCCCCCCTCGCGTTTTCCGTCATGTTCCTTCCTTCCTTCCTTCCTGGTCCCCATATATTCCCGAAATATTCCGGGAAAAGGACGAGCTTCAAAGACCCAGCCTCCCGTGAGTCAGGAAATGGTCCCTCAGTCTGGCAGGAGAATTTCATTTTAAAATGATGATTGATAAGGTGGAGGAAAAAGAGAGAACCGTTCGTATGATATTTATTGGATACCAGATTTCCCGAATCATCTCTCTCTCTCTCTCTCTCTCTCTCTCTCTCTCTCTCTCTCTCTCTCTCTTCTTCTTCTTCTTCTTCTTCTTCTTCTTCTTCTTCTTCTTCTTCTTCTCTAAGTCTTTTCAAGGATTAGAGCAGTATTCATTTACTTACCGATTCATGTTGATAGATAGTAGTGATTACGATCTCACGGTAAAAACACTAGGATCTAGTTTCAGTCTGATGTCGAGAGCACGGGCCTTCCTTTATTCTTCAAAGAGCGAGGTTATTGTCTTCAGAGCTAATTGCTCCAAAACAGAATAGATTTAGCGAGAAAATATTCCAAAATGGCATTATCTACATCAAGGAGATTCTTATGGTCTTAAATATTGAGACCAGAATGATACGGGCCTATACGATCATGAAAACATACCATCTCCCAAGATTATGCAAATAAGATTGACACAGAATAGCAGGTGATTTTTTTAAATGCAAAGGCTGCGAGAATATAAAAACCTTGTTAGTGTATGTTTAACGTATCTGAATTCATTACCTGTTTCTCAGATGAGGATAACTTATACTACATGCACAGTCAGAAAAATTACAAGATAAGATTTTAAAAAGACTTCAAAAGAAACCCAAACATTTTCTATGAAAAAATTTGACTTCTAAAGTCAAAATTCCTAAATGATAATTAGAGAAGGTCTGAATTCCAGCCTCACCATTCCTAAAAGATAATTAGACAAGATCTGAATTCCAGTTTCACCATTCCTACGAGATAATTAGAGAAGATCTGAATTCCAGCTTCAATATTTCCTAAAGATAATTAGAAATGATCTGAATTCCAGTCCCACCATTCCCTAAAGATAATTAGAAGAAATCTGAATTCCAGCTTCAACATTGCCTAGAGAAAATTAGAAGATATCTGAATTCCAGCCTAACCATTCCTTAAAATTACTTTGAAAAGTTCTGAATTCCAGCTTCACTATTCCCTAAAGATAATTAGAGAAGGTCTGAATTCCAGCCTCACATTCCCTAAACATGATTAGAAGATATCTGAATTCCAGCTTCAATATTCCCTAAAGATAATTATAAGACATCAGCATTCCAGTTTCACATTCCCTAAAGGTAATTAGAAATGACCTGAATTCCAGCCTCAACATTCCCTAAAGATAATTAGAACAGATCTGAATTCCAGCTTCAACATTCCCTATCCTAACTTCAACAATCGTTAAAGACATGTAGAAAAAGTCTAGTAACTTTAACCATCACTATTCCCTGAAGATACTTATAAAAAAAATCTAACTAATATCCTCACGATTCCCTAAAGACAAAATAAAAACTAATAATCTCCTAAAGTCAGGTAACTTCTACCTTCACCATTCCCTGGAGATACTTATAAAATAAGATATATCTAATGAGCTCACGATTCCCTAAAGACAAAAACAAAACGATAATCTTCTTCAAAAGTCAAGTAACTTCTAACATCAGTATTCCCTGAAGATACTTATAAAAAAAGATCTAACTAATAACCTCACGATTCTCTAAAGAACAAACAAAAAATCTCCTTTTCTATAGAAGCTCCATCGAAGATACTTAGATAAAAAGATCTATCTAATAATCTTCTAAAGTCAAGTAACTTCTACCATCACTATTCCTTGAAGATACTTATAAAAAAAAAAGATACATCTAATATCCTCGCGATTCCCTAAAGATAAAAACAAAAATCTCCCCTTCTGTTTCTTTAGAAGCTCCATCCTCCGGCGCATCAGAGAGTCGTTACGGAATCACTGGATCTTCCGAAGGAGTTTACTTCTGCCGTTAAGGAACCTCATTTGCTTCGCAATTTGACGCAGGAAGGCACTCTAAGGCTGTAATGAATCTAATGGCCGCTGTGTTATTAATCTGCCATGTTGAGATATTGTCTCGCAATGCGCG
>NC_087207.1:52906519-52916519 GCF_015104395.2 Macrobrachium nipponense
AACTCTTCCTCGCTCTGTAAAGGGAAATAGTTTATTTTCCTTGATAAACTTTTACCATGAAACTATTTTACACCTGACAGCAATATACATAATAATATAATTATAATAATGTCCAGAGATAGTGAAAGAGCTCTCCCTCGTACTGTATTGTGAGATTATTATAATACTTTTAATATACACATGTAATATCCGTCCCTTTCTCAAAGCGATCTTACTCGCAATGGTAATCGAGATAAAAAAAAAAATTCTTTTCAGCACTTCCGGCTGCAATACTTAGATCTTAGTGGGCGGTGTGATGGACTAGGCATTGTCACGTTTCTCTGTTGTGATATTCAGAACCTGTTGACCAAAGCTTTTGTGACGGGGGAAGAATGGAGGACACTGAATACAAACATTGTTCGCTTTTTCCTTTTGTGCGTGTTCCAGGAAGTGCGATTTATAAAGGTTAACATTTTCTTTTCGTAGTGGAAATGGTATGGAAAGTAAAACAGGAAGGGTGGTGTGTCTGTATATATATATATATATATATATAATATAATATATATATATATATATATTATATATATATATATCTGTGTGTGTCTGTGTGTGTGTCCATGTGTGTGTGGTGTATGTGTATAACTGAAACACGAAAGTTTGGAACGTAATAAATGCATAAATAAAGGTATAAGCCACGAAGGAAATTGAAGCAGTTCCAGTGTTTCGCTTTCCTTCGTAGCTTATACCTACATATATATATATATATATATATAATATCATATATATATCTATATATATATATATGCACTATAAAAACACCGTATCGTGCTTCTAAGAAATCAATAGAAGGATCCACAGTAATATCCTTGTTTATCAAGATAAAATTATATATCTTGATAAACAAGGATATTACTGTGGATCCTTCTATTGATATATATATATATATATATATTATATATAATATATAATATATATATATATATATATCTATATATATATATATATATTATATATCTATATATATATATATATATATATATATATGTATATATATATATATATATATACATATATATATATATATATATATATATATATATATATATATATATATATAGATATATATATTAAATAGATATATATAATATATATATATTATATATAATATATATTATACATATATATCTATATACATATATACATACATATTCATATATATAAATATATATATATATATATATATATATATATATATAGTATTATATATATATAAATATATATATTTGTGTGTGTAACGTTATTTATTATCAGGCACTCTGCCTCCCAGCACCTGTGTTCTGTACCTGTGATATCGAACGCTTTGCTTTGCTTTGTAATCGCGAAAGATAAAGTGTTGACAGGTCGAGATATCAAAACAATAGGCTGCTCAATTCTGAAAACCAACTTTGGTCTTCGTCTGTTTTGTAAACACGCCTCCATCATTTTAGCTGCCCACTGGTTGTATCAAATGCGTTAAGGCTTTGTCTAAATACGATATCTCTTTGAAGCCACGTGTAAAAGTATTGCTCAAAACCACTTGGATGTTGCGTAATATAGTTTCTGAACGTGCCGAGGTCGATTGCGTCATGAATTGCATTGTTTCTAATCCCTCCGTTTTGGGTCACATAACTATGCTTGATAACGACGTCATGCATTTTCGCATTTTCTGTTCAAGTCAAGTAGTAGGACCATGACGATCCAATACGTTTGGTTATGAGATGACGTCAGGAGAATGTTCTATGACATCTTGCTTTTAAATGACGTCATCTTTCTTTTCGAGGATGTTCTATGAAATCTTTGCTTCTGACTGGAGTTGGAAATTCTTATCAGTCAGGAGACTGTACCGTGCGTGTAACATCAATCATAAAATCTCCTCTCTCTCTCTCTCTCTCTCTCTCTCTATCATATTAAAAGTGAACTTGTAAACTTGTAAAGTAGTTGATGACGGTCACTCCGTTTTAGTCACCTATTGCGAGCTATAACATTTAGCATTATAATAGCGTGTTTATTGTGTGTTTGGTGAATTCTGAAGATGCAGCAAAATATCTGAGGTAGAAAGTACAGTGAATTTTGTATTTTGACTATGGTTTCAAACAAATCTTGAAGTTTGAAGACAGTGTACTCAAACTATTGTTTTTTTTTACCTTGATCATTTTAATTAATTGTTCAATTCTTATTTTTTTTTGCACTTTATATATTTTGTCTGTTTACAATCTTCTAGTTTTTCACAATTTATTTTGTGGTAATTTAACAATCATTTACTTAGCATCCTAAATATTTCTTAACGGTTTAAAATTTACTATATTAATTTGATTTCTTGAAAAATACCATTTTTGTCATTTAATTGTGTTTAATCGTTGAATTCAAGAATTTATTTTTTGTTTTTTAGTTTTTTTGATTGCTAGTAATTTTTTCTTCAAATTAGGATTATGAAGTTTATATATACATATAAATATATATCTATATATATATTATATATATATATATATATATATATATATATATATATATATGTATGTATGTATGCTTTAAAAATCACAGTAGATGCACGTGACTTCATTAAATAAGCGAATACACACAGGAAAATAATAGAAATCCAAGCGCTTTCGTCTTTACTAAGACATTGTCAAGGAACGAATGAAATACAATTAGAGAGACAATTCTCAGGCACACTACAAGATCAGGAATACCAGATGGTTAATTGTCAAAAGGGTAAAAATTAAAAGAGATAATCCAGGATTATCGGATATCGCACGGTCACAAACCTAAACATAGATTTAACCCTAACCGAAACTACAAAGTATCCGTACAGTCCAAAACATGTAAATACTGAATATATTAATTTTGTTGCTTATATTTATCTACAACTTTTTTCATTTTGAAGGCATCAAGTTTAAATAAACTCAGACTTAAATTTAGAACATTTCAATTTTTGACTTGATGAAACAAGATTCAATTATATTCCTTTTAACTGTGCCATTACATGGAATTAAGGCTCTTGCTTGACTCCAGTTAATAGGATGATCTAAATCCCTCATATGTACGAATAATGCATTCGATATTTGCCCAGTTCTCACAGAATATTGGTGCTGCTTGAGACGTTGTGAAAGAGATTTGCCGGTTTGTCTGTAATAGACTTTTTAACACTTTTTGCAAGGAATTTCATATATGCAGCCTGGAAGATCTTTAGGAGAATTTTTTATTACTAAACTCTTGACATTAATATTGCTGAAAACAACATTTATGTTAAAAAGCTTTAGAATTCTAGGAATATCTAATAACCTTTCATCATAGGGTAATTTTAGAATGTTATGCTTACTAAATTCAAGTTTGTCATTAGTTAAATAAAATGTTTTTCTAGATCTTTTCCATACCACATCTACAAAAGTCCTTGGGTATTTAAGTTTCAATGCAATATCATAAATAGTTTTAATCTCAGCGTCAGTAAACTGCGGGCTACAGACACGTAAAGACTGAAAAGGTGAAATTTCTATCATTTCTATGGACAGTTACATCAAGAAAATTCAAATTACAATTTCTTTCTTTCTCTACAGTGAATTTATAGAAGGAACTAAATTATTGAGATTATTAAGGAATTCCTGGAGATTTTCGTGAACTGGCCAAATACAGAAAATATCATCCACATACCTAAACCATATAACTTTTGGGGGCAAAATTCTTGGTAAGAGTTTTGTCTCAAAAAATTCCATGTAAATATTGCTAAGGACAGGAAATAAGGGATTACACATAGCCATACCAAACTTTTGTGCAAAAAATTCCCAATTAAAACAAAATTTACTATCTTTGATACATAACCGTATGAGACTAATGAGGTTTGCTACAGTTAAGGGAATGTCAAGATGTTCTAATTCATCCTCCAAATATTCAAGTAAATCATCTACAGGCACTTTTGTAAATAAAGAGACGTCAAAACTAACCATATTAAAATCAAAATTCAAATTTAAACTATTCAATTTGTTTATAAAATCAACATTGTTTTTAACATTCGTGTTAGAAATGCCTCCTACCAAAGGTGTAGGAATTTTTACAAGCCATTTAGATAAATTATACATAACTGAGCCCACTGAACTAATGATTGGTCCGATAGGGTTATTGACTTTGTGTGTCTTGATGAAACGTTATTAGATATTCCTAGAATTTTAAAGCTTTTTAGCATAAATGTTGTTTTCAGTAATATTAGTGTCAAGAGTTTAGTAATAAAAAATTCTCCTAAAGATCTTCCATGCTGCATATATGAAATTCCTTGCAAAAAGTGTGATAAAGTATATTGCGGACAAACCGGTAAATCTCTTTCACAATATTCTGTGAGAACTGGGCAAATATCGAATGCATTATTCGTACATATGAGAGATTTAGATCATCCTATTAACTGGAGTCAAGCAAGAGCCTTAATCCCATGTAATGACACAGTTTAAATGAATATCATTGAATCTTGTTTCATTAAGTCAAAAATTGAAATGTTCTAAATTTAAGTCTTGGTTTATTTAAACTTAATGCCTTCATAATGAAAAAAGTTGTAGATAAAATAAGCAACAAAATTGATATATTCAGTATTTACATGTTTTGGACTGTACGGATACTTTGTAGTTTCGGTTAGGGTTAAATCTGTTTAGGTTTGTGACCGTGTGATATCCGATAATCCCGGATTATCTCTTTAATTTTTACCCTTTTAACAATTAACATCTGGTATTCCTGATCTTGTTGTGTACCTGAGAACTTTCTCTCCAATTGTATTTCATTCGTTCCTTGATAATGTCTTAGTAAAGACGAAAGCGCTTTGATTTCTGACTATCATTTTCCTGTGGTATTCACTTTATATATATATATATATATATATATATATATTATTATATATATATATATATTATATATATATATTCATACACAAAGCATTCCAAATACCTAGTTATTACACTTACCAATCATAGAATTCAAAGTTATCTCACTACAACCAGCTACTTGAACTCTTATACCAATAAAATACGACAGAGTCTCTAAAGGCAACAGTGGCCCCTTTAAAAGCTTATTAGTTATGTGAAGTCGCAACAGTTAAATACACTGAAGAATATTAAGTATGTGAGACATCAGACTATGTTTATCAAAACACTTGTGAGGTATTCATAGAGGCATAAGTTAATTACTATCAGTCAACTCTCTTATCGCCAGCGAGACAGCTAAGCAAAACGAAGCATTCGATATCACAAATACCACAGTAACCCAGGAAAGCGTAAGCAGGAAACGAGTCCCTGAGCGCGGCTGTGGAAGGAATAACTGAACACCCGAAGGTTCACATATCTTCAAAAGTTCCTCGTTGGAAGTTCCTCGTTCGGCTACCAGTCCGGTGGTCCAAAGTTCGATTCTCGGCTCGGCCAACGCGGAATCAGAGGCGCTGATTTCTTGAGAAAGAAATTCATTTCTCGATATGATTTGGTTCGGATACCACAATAAGCTGTAGGTCCCGTTGCTAGGTGATCAATTGGTTCCTAGCCACGTAAAATTATCTAATCCTTCGGGCTAGCCCTAGGAGAGCTGTTAATCAGCCCAGTGGTCTGGTAAAACTAAGATATACTTAACTTCACATTTCGTCATTCGTAAGAAGAAATGTTTTCTGTATTCCATGTACAAAATGTCAAATTTGCGACCATCAATAAAAAGAAACTCGTCACTTTTTTCCTGCTATATATTTTTTTCAAAACCTCGTAACTAGCGTCGTGTTCACTGCCGTGTGAAATTGGTTCGAATAAATTACATTTGTAATTACATCTGGATGGACCAGTGACTCCTGTAGTCCCCCCCCCCCCCCCACACACCACACCTTCCACCCGGCCCCCTCTTCCCACCCAAAAAAAATAAATACTTCCCTTTTGGATAAAAGGATATTACATTTATTAATGACATTCCAGCATACTGTAGTATCATATACCAATTAAAATTTAATTTTTATCATTGAGGGGATATCAGACAGTACTTACAGATAGAGGAACTTTTGTTTGTACGTCATTTCGTAGACAATATTGTTGAGCTTTGAATTTAATTATTATTGTCATTATTCGTGACTGGCACCACAGCTTAATTTAAATGAAACGGATAACTATCGTCATTGTACTTATTGATTTGAAATCATAGATACATTTTTTTTTGTTCAGTATATATATATATATATATATATATATATATATATATATATATATATATATAGATATAGATAGATATATATATACACTAACTATATAGAGATTATATTTATATAATATAGATATATATCGTATATATTATAGATATATACTGTACAAAAAAATGTATCTATATATATATATATATATATATATATATATATATATATATATATATATATATATATATATATACACACACAAAGTTTATATGTATATACAAAAAGAAAAACGTAATAAAATAAGAATGCAAATACCTCCAAAACTAAAGGAAACGAACCACTATAAAACATGGGAATAGTTAGGTATATGACTCAGTATACAAATGAAAATCAGTAGGGAACTGGTGCTAGAGAAGTTATGCGATGAATGAAGGGAAAGGAGAGGGTCAGCCAAGGGTTAAATACCTCCTTCCCAATCTTCAAAGCAGCGCAGTTTTGCCTCAAAGCGAACACACCTATTGCTTATACGTCACTAGAATTGATACGTTCGAAAAATACCTCCGATCTATATTAGTAAAGTTTAAACGTTTATGAAATGTGGTGTTAACATCATTTGGCCTAAATACATCCCAGGAAGAAATGTTCAGCGCCTCAGTGGCGTGGTCGGTATGGTGTTGGCAGGTCACCTTGGTGGCCGAGAGTTCGATTCTCGGACATTCCATGGAGGGGTGAGAGATTTGTATTTCTGGTGATAGAATTTCACTCTCGACGTGATTCGGAAGTCACGTCAAGTCGTTGGTCCCGTTGCTGAATAACTACTGGTTCCCTGCAACGTAAAAACACCATACAAACAAACAAACAAACAGGAAAATGTTAAATTCTCTGGAACAGTGGCTGAATTCAAACATATTGAAATCAGCGATTACAATTCTTATAACTCATCTCGTGAACTTTATTTTCAGCAAAAGGTTATTATCACGAAATATTCAAACAGATATGACATATTCTTATTCATTTCGTGAACCTTATTTTCACCAAAGGTTATTATCAAGAAATATTCAAACAGATATATGACGTTCGTCAAGCCAAGAAATTGCATTCCAGTGAACCAAAAAAAAAAAAACAATTCCAGGACCAACTCCCGCCACCGCCGCCGCTGCTGCTGCTTTTACTTAGCGTCCTGGAATTTATAGCTGCAGCCGTCCAGCTGAAAGAACGAGGGAGGAGGACCAAAAAAAAAAGGGAAAAAAAACTTTAATTAAAGTGATACTTTTTCCCAGGGATATATTGTTTTACATAATTCACGTCTCTTAATTCGACATTAGAGTCATTACTTGCGGTTAATGAGAGCTAGTAGAATTTCATGGCGGTCGTTGCCGTGGAGAATGCCAGCTCGTTTGTCAAGCTGGATCCTACTCTGTGTCACAGTGAATTTGTTCTTTTATTAATCCCGTGAATATTTTCCCGAGGAATGTTTTGTTACCTGGAGTTGATTCTGACATTGGATGCAGTGTGGATCAGACAATTGCTTCGTCATGCGTGGCTAAGTCACACTGCGAATAATTTGGAAAGCAGATGTAGCGACTGTAATATTTTTTTTAAGGTGGAGGTTCATCATAGCGTTAATAAGTTTTAAAAGGGAAATTCTGTAAGTAGGACCATCCCTTACCAAAATTAATAAACTCCGTGTGATTCCAACCATTTCTTTATAGAAATGTGTGGCTAAGTCATGATGCGAATGATTTGAAAGCAGATGTAGCGACTGTAATGTTTTTTATAAGGTGGACGTTTATCTTACCGTTAATAAGTTAGAAGGGAAATTCTGAAAATAGGATCATCCCCTTCCCCCCGTCCCCCACCCCAAAAAAAATACTTGTCATAGGTTTAACTTCCTAAAATTGGAGACATTCTGAAAACAGGAACTCAACCCCACTACCCCCCACTTGAAAGTATACTTATACAAGGTTATAAACCGCTACTTACTAAATATACGTAAGAAAATGCTATAGAAAAAAATTTAATTCTGTATAACATTATCGCAGTAGAAATACGACTGAATAAATCTTCCCCCCTTTCCACTTAACACCTAGGATTTTGGATTCATAAGAATGCAATTAAACAAACAGAAAGGAAGTTTTCTGTTCTTTGAACTATAAAAAGTGCGAATGCAATTTGCATCTGCTTTCAGTACACGCCTGTTGCTCTGGTGCAGGGCGAATTTGTAATATCCACTCTTTTTTTTTTTTTTCGTTGGGTAGAGGTAAACGTATTAGAGAATTACTGTGTACAAAGATTTTGTATGTATCCAAACGGAAGTTGAATTCCTTTTTAGTCGTAAATGTCTACCATTCGTTCGTTTAGGAATTGTGTCAAGGATATTTCATTTTCCCTTCAACCGGTACGTTATTATTTTAACGGGCAAAGCAATTTACGATAATTATTGGAAAGCGGACCTTCCAATACACGGCACCCACACACTATTCTGTAAGTGACAAAAAAACAAACAAACAAACAAAGAGGATCTTGATGAACGGAAACATTTTTCTTTACATAAAATCGGGAAGGACGTCATTGGGATTTGGAGGGTCGTCAGTTCAGTTGGGTTAGGATGGTCGTCGGTGGGATAAGGATGGTCGACAATTGGATTAGGACTATATCAGTGGGACTAGAATGGTCGTCAGTAGGATTAGGATGGTCGACAATTGGATTAGGATTATATCAGTAGGATGAGAATGGTCGTCAGCAGCATTAGGATGGTCGATAATTGGATTAGGTTTATATAAGCAGGATGAGAATGGTCGTCAGTAGTATTAGGATAGTCGACAATTGGATTAGAATTTTATCAGTACCATGAGAATGGTCGTCAGTAGGATTAGGATGGTCGAATATTGGATTAGGATTGAATCAGTTTTCAAGCCAAAATTCGCTGTACCTGCTTTTACAAAACTGCATTTTTTTTCTGTCTTCCACTAATATAGAAAGAGTCTTTTCATGAAGCATTATATAAAATCATTAACCGCCAAATTCCAGCTATTTATTTGAAGCTAGTACCATGAAACCCTTTAACGACTGACGCTCTATTTCAGGACAAATAAAAGCTTAGCCCACTAATGACCTTCGGTGTCATATACAGTCACTTACCTAGATGTGACCTGGGGACATATATATATATATATATATATATATATATATATATATATATATATATATATATATATATATATATTTACTGTAATACAACAGTAGGGAGACCGGGGTTAGTTGGCTACAGGGGTAAGTTGGCACACTCAAAATAACTTTAAAGTTTACCAATAAATGACTCTAATACATATACCGTGTAATTGCCACGTGATTCCTCAGTTACCAGCAAAATTCTAAAGAGATAGAACGTGAGAGCTCGAATTTATGAGACAAATTTTGATTTTGATGGTAGTAAGCAAAGGTTTTTATCTTTCTATTATTTGCTGTAACATCTATGCATTCATGAATCTATGCATTCAGTTGTAGCATAGTTTTCCTTATAGTTTAAAGATTCTATATCATTACAATTAATAATTCAAGGCTTCTTGGTATGGGCTAGTAAGTGTTTTTGTACGAAATGGTAAGGATGGGGCAAGTTGGCTCAAAACAAGTGGGGCAAGTGGGCACATGTGCAGACTTGCCTCACGTTATTTGATAACAATAGTAAGCCTATGTATTTATATAATATACGTTTTGGTTCTGATTTTTGGAAGGATAATGAGATTAGTGTCCTATCATTTCCTCCAAATTACTCTCACAAAGCCCCTGGATGTTAGTGTTTATAAATGTGTTAACAGGGCATGTGATTCGTGGACGACTTGTAAT
>NC_087207.1:52921519-52931519 GCF_015104395.2 Macrobrachium nipponense
GGAAAATGATAAAGGAATAAATGAATTAATGCAAAAATAAATGAATGAATAAACAATGAAGAATATATTGACAAATAAAAATTAGCAGCAGGCGAAAATCATTTAAGATAAAACGTTCCTAAAAACTGAATTTCCATGATGGGATTAATCCTGCTGGCAATGGATTAAACTGCGTAGCTTCATAACTAAAAGCTGTTGGCATATATTTTAAATCTCTCCGGTTCTCTTTAGCGGGATCAAACTCGACTACGTACGCGGATTAACAGAATGATACTGGAAACTCTTTTAAAAATAACTTTTGATTATTATAGTTTTTTTCTACCCCATCTGACGTATAAATCCTACAAAGTTATTTTTTGAAAGCACTCGTGGGCTGTGCTGTTTAATTGATATACTCTTTTGGAGTGGTGTCCATTTTAGCTTTTCTTTTTAATTATGGAATGTCTGGGTTATATAGTTTATAAAATGTCTTTCATAGTGGCCAGTGTCATTCATGAATTACGCAGTGCATTTTAGCTTTGCTTTTTTTTAAATTATGGAATGGGTGGGTTATATAATTTATAAAAGTTATTTCATAGTGGTCAGCGTCATTCATGAATTGCGCTTTGGTTTCTGTATGTATATATATTTACGTTTCAGGTGATACATGCAGCTAAGAAGACCGAAATGAAAAATAAACAGAAAATAAAAATGAAAAAAGAAAGGTTCTCATTTTACCATTTACGCTGCGGGGTCCTTGTTTTCATTCAGCGTTGCTGTAAAAATGATTGAAGTATAAAATAAAGGACAGATCATGTGCTATTGTTTCCACTTCACGAAATGGAAAATCATGCTCTCTCTCTCTCTCTCTCTCTCTCTCTCTCTCTCTCTCTCTCTCTCTCTCTCTCTCTCGTGAGTAATGCGTTCTAAAAAGAAGCAGAAGTGTATATATATATATATATATATATATATATATATATATATATATATATATATATATATATATATATATATTACACATATATATATATATATATATACATAAATATGCTATACATATATATATATATATATATATATATATACAATATATATTTATCATAAATATAATATGTATATATATATTATATATATATATATATAATTATATATATTTACATATCTGACATCTTTATAAAAACGCGATACTCTTCCGTTTTCTGAAGTAGAAACAAATACACGTATCTCTCTCTCTCTCTCTCCCTCTTCCCTCTCTCTCTCTCTCTCTCTCTCTCTCTCTTTTGAGTATTGCGTTCTGTAAAGATGCAGAAGTGTTTATATACATATATATATATATATATATATATATAATATATATATATATATATGTGTGTGTGTGTGTGTGTGTGTGTGTGTGTGTTGTGTGTGTGTGTGTGTACATATAAATACAGACTAACGAAAACAGCAACGAAATGGCGAAAGGGAGCCAAACGCTAAATGCAGCAGAAAGTAGTAGTAGTCCAGGCGATCGCATTACGAACGACATTTGTTTCCGTCGCCGAGGCCAACACGAGTTTTCCATTGCGCTGCAACATCAGTTATTGCAAATTCCGGCCATTAATCTTCCGTGGCCATGCGTCATAACAGGGCATCAATCTTCCCCCTGGGGCGTTGGAAACCGCCGAAGACCGCTAGCTACTTTTACTTCTAACCCTCTGGGCTCTTTGGGGATTATTGCTCGACTGTGGGGAGGTTTACAAATATCCTTTCGATTACGGAGGATTACAATCTCCCTTCTTATGAGAAGGATTACAAATCTCCTTATCTCCTTTCGATTACGGAGGATTACAAATCCCCCTTCTTATGGGAAGGATTACAAAATCTCCTCTCGATTACGGAGGATAATAAATTCCCCTCCTTACAAATCTCCTCTCGATTACGGAGGATTACAAATCTCCCTTCTTATGGGGAGGATTACAAATCTCCTTTCGATTACGGAGGATTATAAATCCCCCTTCTTATGAAGGTCAACCGGAGATTTGAAAATGAATGTTTTCGTGTCCCTTTTTTTTTTTTTTTTTTTTTTTTTTTTTAGTTAGAATACGAAATGTGCCAAACTAACTGTTGTTTCTTCAGTAGGAAATCATCTGTATTAATTCAACATTGCCCATTAAATTCGGTTTCATTCCTTAATGTTCAGATATCAAAAACATAAAAAAAAAAATTTAAATATGAAATGTGCCAATTAACAGTTGTTTCATCTGTAGGAAATCGTCTGTATTAAGTCAACATTGCCCATCTAAAATTCGGTTTCATTCCTTATTGTTCAGATTTCAAAAACAAAAAACAAAAATTAATTAAATCTCGAAATGTGCCAAATTAACAGTTGTTTCTTCTGTATGAAACCATTTGCATTAATTCAATATCGCCCAACAAATTCGGTTTCATTCCTTATTGTTCAGATTTCAAAAACATAAAAAAAATAATAATAAATTGAAATACGAAATGTGCCAAAGTAGCAGTTATTTCTTCTGTAGAAAATCTGTGTTTATTCAACATCGCCCATCAAATTCGGTTTCATTCCTTATTGTTCAGATTTTAAAAGCATGTCGAAAATAAATTAAGATACGAAATGTGCCAAACAAACAGTTGTTTCTTCGGTATTAAGTCTACATTGCCCATCTAAAATTCGGTTTCATTCCTTATTGTTCAGATTTCAAAAACAAAAAGAAATTAATTAAATCTTTCTCTCTGACATCAAGTAGGAAATTCGTTTGGGTTTAAACGTCCAAAATCTTCCTTATCCATCGTTACACACACTTTTCCATAAATTCCATTATAAAACAATCAAGCAAACCCTTCCTGGCACCATCGTTACACCATTCAAAATAAATAAACAAATAAATAAAAGTCTGGAATCTTTCTTCTTGACAATAGGGAAATTCATGTGGATTTAAATGCCCAAAATCTTCCTTATCCATCGTCACAAGCAGTTTTCAAATATTGCCATTATAAAACAATCAAGCAAACCCTTCCTCGCAACATCGTTACACCATTTAAAAAATAAATAAATAAATAAATAAAAGTCTGGAATCTTTCTCCCTGACAATAGGGAAGTTCATGAGGATTTAAATGCCCAAAATCTTCCTTATCCATCGTCACAAGCAGTTTTCAAATATTGCCATTATAAAACAATCAAGCAAACCCTTCCTTGCAACATCGTTACACCATTCAAAAGAAAAAGGCAAAAAACAAGACGGGAAAACCCACGTATTTTTTCTCTCCTCTCCAGGAGTGTAATTTATCTCTTTATCTTCCGATTCGTCTCAATAAAACTCACGGCAGAGAAAGTATTCCATCTCAACAAAGTCATATTATGTCCCAGACTCCATTCCTTTCCTCTTTGCTTCCTGGAGGATGAAGCCGAGTTAAGTAAGTAAAATTCCATTTGCTTGATTGCTGAAGAAGATAATTAATTATCTTGGCCAGTCTTCAATATCTTTTTTTTTTATTTTTTACCTGGTGCTTGTTTTCCCGTTTGTCTTTCGGAAGCAGGACTGTGGCGTAATTGGATTGCTTTCATCTTTTAATTTCTTTTAATCTGACAGGTATTAAAGAGTGTTGACCCTCTCTCTGATTTGACTTCCTTTTATTGTATATATTATTTTTTTCTCTTTTTTTACTTGTAATTGTTTTAGTTAGTTATTACTCTCTCTCTCTCTCTCTCTCTCTCTCTCTCTCTCTCTCTCTCTCTCTCTCTTTTAATCTGACAGGTATTGAGGCCAAAGCACATAAAATCCAACGGTACATTAACAGGAATAAGGGATATCAACAGAACAAACTATACAGACTATACAAGACTATACAGTCAACTAAGAGGGGAAGACAACCACCAAGAAATCCCTGAAGCCGAACCGAGTAAGAGATTCTGGGAAAACATATGGAACAATCCGGTATCACACAACAAACATGCAACATGGCTCCAGGAAATCAAGGAAGAAGAAACAGGGAGACACCAACTAAAGAAAATGCCAAACTGGAAAGCCCCAGGTCCCGATGAAGTCCATGGGTACTGGCTCAAAAACTAAACTTGAAGGCCCTACACCCACGAATAGCAGAACAACTCCAGCATTGTATCTCAAATCACCATGCACCCAAATGGATGACCACAGGAAGAACATCCTTAATGCAAAAAGACATTAGTAAGGGAAATATAGCCAGTAACTACAGACCTATCACCTGCCTACCAATAATGTGGAAGTTACTAACAAGTATCATCAGTGAAAGGCTATACAACTACCTAGAGGATACAGACACCATCCCCCACCAACAGAAAGGCTGCAGAAGGAAGTGTAGGGGCACAAAAGACCAGCTCCTGATAGACAAAATGGTAATGAAGAACAGTAGGAGAAGGAAAACCAACCTATCAGGAGAGGGATCTTCCAGGGCGACTCACTGTCCCCACTAATCTTCGTAGTAGCCATGATTCCTATGACAGAAGTACTACAGAAGATGGATGCTGGTTACCAACTCAAGAAAAGAGGCAACAGAATTAGCCATCTGATGTTCATGGACGACATCAAGCTGTATGGTAAGAGCATCAAGGAAATAGATACCTTAATCCAGACTGTAAGGATTGTGTCTGGGGACATCAGGATGGACTTTGGAATAGAAAAATGTGCCTTAGTCAACATACAAAAGGGCAAAGTAACAAGGACTGAAGGGATGAAGCTACCAGATGGGAACAACATCAAACACATAGATTATATGGGATACAAATACCTGGAAATAATGGAATGAGGGGATATAAAACACCAAGAGATGAAGGGCACGATCAGGAAAGAATATATGCAGAGACTCAAGGCGATACTCAAGTTAAAACTCAACGCCGGAAATATGATAAAAGCCATAAACACATGGACAGTGCCAGTAATCAGATACAGCGCAGGAATAGTGGAATGGACGAAGGCAGTACTCCGCAGCATAGACCAGAAAACTAGGAAACATATGACAATAAACAAAGCACTACACCCAAGAGCAAATACGGACAAACTATACATAACACGAAAGGAAGGAGGGAGAGGACTACTAAGTATAGAGGACTACGTCAACATCGAGAATAGAGCATTGGGGTAATATTTGAAAACCAGTGAAGACGAGTGGCTCAAGAGTGTATGGGATGAAGGGCTGATAAAAATACACGAAGACCCAGAAATATACAGAGACAGGAGAATGACAGACAGAACAGAGGAATGGCACAAGACACCACATGAGACAGACTAAAGAACTAGCCAGCGATAACACGTAGCAATGGCTACTGAGGGGAGAGCTCAAGAAGGAAACTGAATGAATGATAACAGCGGCACAAGATCAGGCCCTAAGAACCAGATATGTTCAAAGAACGATAGATGGAAATAACAGGCAAAGATCCTCTGGGACTATGGTATCAGAACAGATAGGGTGATACTTGCAAATAGACCAGATGTGACGTTGATTGACAAAGTCAAGAAGAAAGTATCACTCATTGATGTCGCAATACCATGGGACACCAGAGTTGAAGAGAAAGAGAGGGAAAAAATGGATAAGTATCAAGACCTGAAAATAGAAATAAGAAGGATATGGGATATGCCAGTGGAAATTGTACCCATAATCATGGGAACACTTGGCATGATCCCAAGATCCCTGAAAATAATTCTAGAAAAAATAGAGGCTGAAGTAGCTCCAGGACTCATGCAGAAGAGTGTGATCCTAGAAACGGTGCACATAGTAAGAAAAGTGATGGACTCCTAAGGGGGCAGGATGCAACCCGGAACCCTACACTATAAATACCACCCCGTCGAATTGGAGGACTGTGATAGAGCAAAAAAAAAACAATAATAATACTAATAATAACCCACCTCTTCCAAAAGGTTGCTTGCAAGAAAACGAGGGTCTTTTGCCACCAAAACGAACGCGTACCTTTGCTTTCTGCTTCCAATCATATGATCATTTAGCGCCAACTTATGGCACAATTTCCCTCGTTCTTGGCAAACGATGATTGCAATATATTTTTCGTGCTTCTGCTTGCGGTGTTTTTCTGCCTTCGTTTGGTCAAGGACGATTTTTTTATAAGTTTGGTCAGCGTTAAATTATCAGACACACCAACAAGTTTTTTCATTTTTTTTTAAAGGTGAGTAGACAAGGGGGGCGTGGACTCCGGTTCCTAATACTTCATAATACCAACGAAAGAACATAAATAATCCCCAGGAAAATTACTTTTGAGATCTTGACGAAAGGGGCATGATGTCCCCCCACCCCCCCCCCCCCAAAAAAAATTACTTTAACAGGAGATCTATTGATACAATAAACGATCGAAGAAAAGAGAATGCCTTGCAAATAAAAAGGGCAAAGCGACCAGAGGTCCTCTGTGGTCGTCCGTGTGATATTCGAAGAGAAGATGAAGAATAGGCAGACGAAATATAAGAATGGCATCGAGGACCTCCCCATCCTCCTCTGGTCGTCACCCAAATCTTTCAAGGGATGCTACCGGAGTAATCTTGACCAAAATCCTTCAAAGGAAACTATTTTTTTTTTTTTAGGAAGGATTTCAGCCGAGCCTCGGAAATTGGACAACCCAGCAGCCTTCCCCACGACATCTGCCCCACCCAAGGACCCATGCCATGCGCGAAGGATATTACCGAAGGATTACCAGGGATATCCCAAAAAGGTCAGGCGATACTGATTTTTTTCTTCGTCTTCTTCCTTTTTTAAGATTATCCCAGACATCAAGGCGACCAACCGCAATCGTATGAATATTACCCCTAGGCATTTTCATAGGTCGTGGTTTACCTGGGAAGTTTTTTTTTTATCTTATCTTTTTTTATTCTTGACACCCCCACCGTTCGTATCTGTTTTTTACGGTACTTATGCATAAAGAGTTTTGGGTGGATATACATATATTCAAGTGTTATATATATATTTATATTAATATATATATATATATATATATATATATATATATATATATATATATATATATTTTCAAATATCAGAAATCATGCAAAAATTTGTAAAACCACCATCAATTATACTGATTTCTCTGTCTTGGGCCAAAAACAAGCCGTTTAGACGAACTAGCTTATTTGTTAGCGTCGTTGTTTGACTTAAGCAGTTAGTGCCCAAGTTGAAACTCACACACACCTCCTCTGTACAGTTGTATCTGGGTTGAACCGGCTTTCTTCGCTGCTTCTCTCTCTCGAATCACTCAGTTTTCAACTTTTCAGTCTAGCAGGTGCTTTTTAAATTGCTTTCATTTTATGTATGTTTTTTTGTATATTATTGAGACTCTTAAAGTCAAAGTTATGTTTCATGTATTTTTAATTTGTGTTGTTTCTCTTTTAGCCTTGATGATGTAACTATGTGTTACGAAACGCGTCGGCAATAAATGATGACCGGCTATCTCCTTGTCACCCTGTCCTTCCATATATAATATATATATATATATATATATATATATATATATATATATACTATATATATATATATATATATATATATATATATATATATATATATATATATATATATATATATATATATATACAACAATTTCCAATGTCATTTTCGACCAACTATTGAGCGAGTGTTCTCGAATAAGATAATGACCAATTTTTCATAGAATATTCCTCACTAACTTATTCGAACAAACAAATTTTACTAAATTATACTTATCAAATTGCTTGTTTCATTATGAATCTATTTTCAAATAGTCTCCTCTCTTACTCCTCTCTCTCTCTCTCTCTCTCTCTCTCTCTTCTCTCTCTCTCTCCCTCCTGTAAAACAAAACGATTAGATCTTATATCATCAAAATATCCCGTATTCTAAAACGCCACGCTAAGATTCATGATAATACTGAGCTTCTTCTCTCGCTCACTCTCTCTCTATCTCTCTCTCTCTCTCTCTCTCTCTCTTCTCTGCTCTCTCTCTCTCTCTCTCTCTCTCCGTAGATCAAAAATGATTCTAAAGGCCCCTTTTTATTATCAATCAAAAATATCTCGGTGTTCTAAACGCAGGCTAATGATTCACTGATACTTTGTGTGAGCCTGACTTTCATATATATATATATATAATATATATCAATATATATATATATATATACTATATATATCCATAAAATATATATATATATCTAAAAATATCTTATATATATATAGATATATATAATATATAGATATATAGATACTATATATATATATATATATATATAATATATATATATTTTATAAATATAATAAAATGAATATAACGAATATGATGAACAAACTACGATGAAAAAATATAAAATGGAATCATAAAACGGGGGAAATATAATGGAAACAGAACTAATAATGAAAAAATAATATTAGAAAATAAATAATGAACAAACCTAATAATGAAAATTAAAATAAAATGGATACCAATGAACAAAGTATAATGAATATAATGACTATAACGAATATTGTGAACAAACTCTTCAAAAAACAGATCACCACTATATTATTGAATTCGGTCCCCTTCAGACCACTCAGCAAAAACATGTTTCCACGAACGTGCATGAAACCCAGCGCCCTGTTCCTCGTCGTCCATATTTATTTTTCCGGTCGAATTGGAACCTTTTAATTCCATTATGGAGGGAAAAAAGAACAGATTAATGCGAGTTTTCTATTTATATGCAAATTAATTACCCTCAGTTTGTGGAATGGGATTTCTGGGGGGGTGGGGGGCCAGGGGAGCGGGGGTGGGGGGGAAGACCACCCCCCCCCCCCCTTTCAGCTTCAAATGTTACTTTGCCGATGGATTCTGAAACTGCTTTTCGGATCAAAGGATCCTGGTTTTATTTTTATAAAGTAGAGTTATTATTTATATAAATATATATATATATATATATATATATATATATATATATATATATATATATATGGTGTGTGTGTGTGTGTGTGTGTGTGTGTGTGTGTGTGTGTGTGTGTTATAGGAAGGCCACTAAAATTTTAACAAAAAATTGAGAGTATATTATAAGCTTTCGGAGAGTAATTATTCTGCCTCTTTCAGAAAGAGAAATAAAAGTTACAAAAACTGAAAAACAATGGTCAAGGTAAAAAGACGTAACGAAAAACAAGTACATAGTTGTATGCAAACAATAATATTCTACAGTACAAGGATACAGTATTTAACTTTGATATATGTACTATTAAGATATATATATAATTATATATTATATATTATATTACTATTTTTTATATATTTAATAATGAATGTATATATGGTGTATATATATGTGTGTGGTGTGTGTGTGTGTGTGTGTGTGTGTATTACTGAATCACGAAAGTTCGGAACGTGATAAATCCATAATTAAAGGTATATGCCACGAGGGAAAATAAACAACGGAGTATCCGTTGTTTATTTCCTTCGTGCATATACCTTTATATAATATTATATATATTATATAATAATATATATAATATATATATCTATATATATATATATATATTACTAGAATTATATTTATATATTTATATATATATATATTATAATATATATATATGTAGTATAATATATATATTTTTTTATATATATCATATCTTATAAATATATCTATTATATATAAATATATATATATATATATAATTATGTAATATATAGTTTTATTATGGGGTTTACAACAAATCCATTTGAAGGTCCTGTCTTTCTCCCTTATTGCTGTTAAAGTTCCGGTACGTCTAAAACTGAGTAGTCTCTCGTGTATACCTTTCAGAAAATGGTTGAGTCAAAAACAAAAGACGGCAACTTTTACGCAAGTCTGAAGATCAGTTACCGCCCCGAAAGTCTCGCTGTACGCCTCTACAACATATTACACAAAATTCATTTTTGTGAAGTTTTTGAATTTGGGTTCGCATGACGATCGTTTCTCTAAATCTATTTTTTTTTTATGTAGTGAATTTTATTCGAGTTATTGAAACCGTCATCTATTTTAGTTTTTAGTCATTTTTGTGTATTTTGTGAATTTGAGTTGTTCTTATGGCGATCA
>NC_087207.1:52936519-52961519 GCF_015104395.2 Macrobrachium nipponense
ATAATAGTCAGTCGTAACTTAATCCCATTCACCTTCGTCATGCATCGTGCATTTCGTAATATTCAGATTAGTCGTTTATCCATCTCATCAACTTTCGTCGTGTAGTCATCCATTCAGTATCATCGTGCATTTCATGATATTTGCTTTCGTCGTGCATTTATCGCATTAACTTCCACGTGCAGCCATGACATTGACTTTTGTCGTGCATCCGTGCCATTCACTTTCGTCGCACATTTATCTCATTCACTTCCATTAAATAAGGTGTATGTCAAGAAGTGTATAATTATTCAATTTGTCGACTAAAAAGTCATCTTGGTTTGTCAAAAAAAAATTAGATTAATTTTTGGGAAACTTTCTTGAAAAGGACAGTTTTCCTCGAAAAGTAAGTGATTATTATTATTACTTTTTTTTTTTTTTTTTTTTTTTTTTTTTTTGTTTTTTTTTTTTTTTTTGTCTATCACAGTCCTCCAATTCGACTGGTTGGTATTTATAGTGTGGGGTTCCGGGTTGCATCCAGCCTACCTTATTATTATTATTCTTATTATTAGTTATTCTAGTTATTATTATAATTATTCATTATTAATTATTATTATTTTTATCTATTATTATTATTGTTGGGAGAGTTTATAATATTCGTAAAGAACCAGAAATAAAGTAGAATACACTTAAAATATTATAAAAACAAAGGAAAGACATATCGAAGAAGCAGTTAACAAGAATTATAGAAAAAAGCAAATCATTAATAAATAAATTTGATATTTCAAATACAACTGGAATACGCAGCCAATAAGGTGGTACCTGCCACATCTAGCCATCAAGTTAATTGCTATAAGCATCTTCTCTTCGTAATCGAAAATCTCATCACGACCTAAATTCTCCTAATTAACGTCAATTCCCGATTCGTTAATGAAGAAGGAAATTCCTGAGTAGAGCTTCGTTGAATTGAATCTTCGTAAACTTCTTCTGGTACTAAATACCTTTTAATGATGGATTCCGGTGGTGTTAAGTGTTGTCGATATATTCATCTAAATTAATCATCTCCTCTCAGCCTTACTCTGAATATTGAGGATGCTTATTGAGAGGTGGTAGTCTTATAGTGAGTGTTGTGTTTATAGAGAAATGGGTTATTTGCACATTCTGCGAAATCTTTACGAGGGGTGAATAACAACCTTCTGGGAAAGTCGGTTTATCAGGATTTCTTAGACTTGTTGAGTGTTTGTGTCTGTTTTTCTAATAGCCTAATGATGATGCTAATAATAATGTTGCCGATTGTATGTCCTTGATTTTATGTTACAATTCATCAATCTCACTAACGAGTTTATTCGAAACAAAAAACTCATTCGTGAGATTAAAGAAACATTATTATAAACCCCAACGCCTTTATTATTATTATTATTATTATTATTATTATTATTATTATTATTATTATTATTATTATTATTATTATTATTATTATTATTGATTGCAGGTCCACAATAATATCGCATGTGAAGTATATAAAGTGTTTAATGATAAGAGCTTTCGAACCCTGCACCAGGTTCATCCTCAGCAAAGTGAACAATATGAATATAAAAATCTTTCGAAGTAAAACTTCTGAAATAGGACAATTATTCCACTATGACGAACGCAAATGAAGGAAGCGCTCAACAGCCCAACTAGGTGATTCCGTTGTTGTTCGAATTCCTGCTGGTTATTATGCTGGAACGTGTTGGGATGGGCTGTATGATGCTGCACGGTGTTCCCTTGGCGATGCGGCTGTTGATAATGCTGGACATCACGTCCCCCGTGTTGTAATCTGTCTGAGGGAGGAGAGCAGAAGAGGGGCAGCATCAGGCGGAGAAAAAACAGAGCTTGTCTTAAGATTAAAATTTTTAACAAAGTTTTTTAAGAATGCAAAAAATTGACTAATGGGTCTCCCCAAACGAAACGACTTGTTACCGTAAAAAAGCTTGTCCTAAGTTTATGGTGGCGGCACCTTCCACTAGTCTTCTTGTTTTGGACATTGTTATTTTTAAAAATGATGTTAGATCCATCCCAATTCGGTCTATGGTTGTTCTTAAAAGCATGGGAGACTATTGCATTGTTCTGTGCATGAAGTGCATATGCTCGTTTGTGTTCCCATTCAACTCGGGTCGGTAAATGCCTCGTTCCACCTTTCCCCAAAACCCAAAATATTTTTCCTTGCAAGTCATGACAGGGGATTTTCGTATACTCCCGGGAATGATAGTATCTATCGTTATTGTTGTTTTCTGATTAGTTTATGGCTAATGGTTTTTGGGTATTTAAAAACTATTTTGGTATCTTTCTGGGCTACTGTTAACGTAATTACATAATTTGTCGAGGTGGGATTAAAATGGGAGGGGTAAGAATCTGTTGGGTTTTTCCTTGGGGTTGTTAACAGGACATAAAATGCTTTCTTAGCTCGTGAAATGGCTTTGTCAATAAAAAATGATCGGGGTATCTTAGTCCTCTGAAAGTTGATCGTATGTGCTGAATTTCTCCATCGACAAACTCCGGGTCGCATATTTTAAAAGCACGTGTAGGGCAAAGTTCATTACTACATTGCTCTTAATGTTATTAGCATGGAATGAATAAAAATGTATGTAACTTTCTGAGTTGGTTGTTTTGCGATACACCAAGAATTAAAATTTATAATTATTGTGATCTCTAATGACTAGTACGTCCAAAAAAGGTAGCTTATAATCTACTTCTCCCTCTATTGTGAATTTTATGGAGGGGAGAATACTGTTGGCTATTTCTAATAATCTGTTTAAGTTTCTGATCGTTTCTTCGGATGACAACGAATATGTCGTGTACATACCTAACCCAGAGCAATTGTTTTAATGTATCATCACACCTGTTTAAGATTTCCCTTTCAACAAACTCCATACATAGATTTGTTTCAAGTACGGGGGACAAGGGGGAGGGGGGGGGGGGGAAACCCATAGCTACACCTTCTTTTTGGGCAAATCCATGGTTATTGAATTGGAACACTGTTGAGGTTACGCATAATTTAATAAGTGCAAAGAATTGGTCTACTGGAATAGGAAAACTAATGTTGCCAAGATCATGTTCTTCTTTTAGATTAGTTAGTACATAGGCTAAGGGGACATTTGTAAACAAAGCCGTAACATCAAGGCTGGCCATATTGCCGTCAACACTACCTAACTCCCTAACGCGCTGGATGAATTGAGGAGGATGGCTCAATTGCACTTCTTACGTAGATGCATGGAAGAACACGTCTTGCCCAAATCTCTAGGAATGGCTTCGCAGGAATCGTTTTCAGGAGAAGAATCCCAACATTGCCAAACACTTACTACATGATAAAATACAGGAGGCCTTGTGGCAGTCGGAGGCCCTTCACCGGGATCTTCGTTTCTTCATTAAGAAACCTAAGTGAACATCTTTCAAGAACCCAGACTACAACTCGCCAAGAATAGAGCAGGGTGAGTTGGCAATGTCCAGGTCGAGGGAACATATAAGGAGCTTAAATAATAAATTACTCAGAATAATAGATCAATCAAAATGGATTTTTCACTAACAAAGTAAATAATTTATCATCTGTCAGGCTAGACAAAGGAGCAATTGGAAGTCCTTAATCTGGGAATGGGGTTTTGCACAGGAACAGATAAATCCGATATCTTAAATATAATAAGTAGTGTTAACCTTTTCAATTTCAAACATTCTGATTTTACATTGAATTTTTTGAAAGGAGCAGCATTAAATGACAGCATAAAGAACGAAGTGATGAACATTTTACCCAAAAGACATCAGTTAGCTTTGATTGCCCTAAAGAACAACAAGAACATAAGGATTATGAGAGCAGACAAGGTAGGATCCACAGTAATAATGGATACAAACGTATACATGCAAAAAGCTTACGCCCTTCTTAACAATAGCCACACATACACTCCTCTAGAATCGCCTCCCACCGCTACAAAGATGCAACAGGAGTTCAATAGGAAACTTAGAAAAATTGCCAACACCCTCTCCGTAACCGCACATAAAGAACTAATCCTTACTAAGATATCCTCCAAATCCCCAACTGTGCCTTATTTTTATGGAGTACCCAAAATACATAAACCAGGATGCCCTTTGAGACCAATTGTTGCTACATGTGGATCTCCACAGAACAACCTAGCTGTTTGGCTCACTCAAGTACTCAGTAATTTCCTAGGAACACCTTTTCAGGTGCTCACCTTCAAACATTCTCATCAATTCATCCAGCGCGTTAGGGAGTTAGGTAGTGTTGACGGCAATATGGCCAGCCTTGATGTTACGGCTTTGTTTACAAATGTCCCCTTAGACTATGTACTAATTAATCTAAAAGAAGAACATGATCTTGGCAACATTAGTTTTCCTATTCCAGTAGACCAATTCTTTGCACTTATTAAATTATGCGTAACCTCAACAGTGTTCCAATTCAATAACCAAGGATTTGCCCAAAAGGAAGGTGTAGACTATGGGTTCCCCCGCTTGTCCCCCGTACTTGCAAATCTATGTATGGAGTTTGTTGGGGAAAGGGAAATCTTAAACAGGTGTGATGATACATTAAAGCCATTGCTCTGGGTTAGGTATGTACACGACATATTCGTTGTCATCCGAAGAAACGATCAGAACTTAAACAGATTATTAGAAATAGCCAACAGTATTCTCCCCTCCATAAAATTCACAATAGAGAGAGAAGTAGATTATAAGCTACCTTTTTTGGACGTATAGTCATTAGATCACAACCAATTATAAATTTCAATTCTCGGTGTATCGCAAAACAACCAACTCAGAAAGTTACATACATTTTTATTCATTCCATGCTAATAACATAAGAGCAATGTAGTAATGAACTTTGCCCTACGTGCTTTTAAAATATGCGACCCGGAGTTTGTCGATGGAGAAATTCAGCACATACGATCAACTTTTAGAGGACTAAGATACCCCGATCATTTTATTGACAAAGCCATTTCACGAGCTAAGAAAGCATTTTATCGTCCTGTTAACAACCCCAAGGAAAAAACCCAACAGATTCTTACCCCTCCCATTTAATCCCAACCTCGACATATTATGTAATTACGTTAACAGTAGCCAGAAAGATACCAAAATAGTTTTTAAAATACCCAAACACCAATAGCCATAAACTAATCAGAAACAACAATAATGATAAGAATACTATCATTCCGGGAGTATACGAAATCCCCTGTCATGACTGCAAGGAAAAATATTTTGGGGAAAGTGGAAGAGGATTACCGACCCGATTAAGGGAACACAAACGAGCATATGCACTTCATGCACAGAACAATGCAATAGTCTCCCATGCTTTTAAGAACAACCATAGACCGAATTGGGATGGATCTAACATAATTTTTAAAAATAACAATGTCCAAACAAGAAGACTAGTGGAAGGTGCCGCCATAAACTTAGGACAAGCTTTTTACGGTAACAAGTCGTTCGTTGGGGGAAGACCCATTAGTCAATTTTTGCATTCTTAAAAACTTTGTTAAAAATTTTAATCTTAAGACAAGCTCTGTTTTTTCTCCGCCTGATGCTGCCCCCTCTCTGCTCTCCTCCCTCAGACAGATTACAACACGGGGGACGTGATGTCCAGCATTATTACAGCCGCATCGCCAAGGGAACACACCGTGCAGCATCATCACAGCCCACAAGACGTTCCAGCAGAATAACCAGCAGGATTCGAACAACAACGGAATCACCTAGTTGGGCTGTTTGAGCACTTTCCTTCATTTGCGTTCGTCATAGTGGAATAATTGTCCTATTCAGAAGTTTACTTCGAAAGATTTTTAAATTCATAATGTTCACTTTGCTGAGGATGAACCTGGTGCAGGGTTCGAAAGCTCTTATCATTAAACATTTATATACTTCACATGCGATATTATTGTGGACCTGCAATCATTGTTATCATTTTCGACACTGAAAATTGTGCCCACTATTATTATTATTATATTGTTATTATTATTATTATTATTATTATTATTATTATTATTATTATTAGTAATTTCACAGAAAACGTCCTCACGTGCAAACAAACGAGTATAACACTAATAAACAAATAAATACACGTGTAAAAAAATAATATCAATATGATCGAACTGAGGTACTAAAAATAATACTTGCAAAAATGAGGTATGGTTACAAAATATACACTTGTCAAACTTTCACTTTTATCCTTTGATAAAAAGGTGTTACCGAAAAACCGTGTCTCATCGACTCTGGAGACAGACAGACACACACACACAGAAAGAGAGAGAGAGAGAGAGAGAGAGAGGAGAGAGAGAGAGAGAGAGAGAGAGAGAATGAAGACCACCGTTCCTTGGTATCTTAAGCATCGCTAGTGGCGTAACGATTCTGACACATCCATGGCCCCGTGACCTCCTTCCTTCGCCTGGTTACACTAATTGCATTCAACCTGTTTACGGCTGCTCCCTGAATAATTAGTGATAACGAATATAACATTAAAGCTGCCAAACGCTTTACGTGTGCTCTTTATTATTTTGCTTTACAAAATGATCGGTAGCAATTTAGGCGAAGCGTGGTCGCTTGTGCAAGAACATGCAGAGTTATTTTCTTGTGGAAAATATTTGGTCGTTTTAGACGACTTTCGTGTATCCGAGATATTTTTATTGTTTAGTGAACTTCAAGTTGTAATAATAATAATAATAATAATTAATAACTTCAAGTTGAAATAATGATAATAATAACTTCAAGTTGTAATAATAATAATAATAATAATAATAATAATAATAATAATAATAATAATACTAAGAATAATAATAATATGAAATGTTGACATTTGTCTCTGTAACATCTGCTTTTACAAACAACTTACTCGATGGAATCCACTGTGACTTTCTGTCTATCTATATATCTATGTATCTATATATATACAGAACATATACTGGTGTTATACATTTACGTATATATATATGAGTGGGTGTGTATGGATGAGTGCGCGCGAGTTTGTTAATAAAAAAATTATTAAATCTGGCATGCGAACATTTCCAGGCCTCATCATCAAAATTCCCTCACACACACACGCAAACACACACACACACATACACACACGCGTTGCGCGCGAGCATGAACCTCTGAATAGCAACAGCCGGTATCCAACGGCTTCTTTGTTAAAATTTAATATATTAGTGTAATCTAATCAAGGTCGTCCTGTTCGCCTTGTTATAAGGGTTGAAGGGACGGAAGTACATCCTCATCCTTTTGTCCGAAAATTGAGCAAGTTGCTCGAGGGGGGCCATCTCATTTGCATAATTGGTTTTGGGTTGTGTCTGATTGAGCGATAGTTAAGAGAGAGAGAGAGAGAGAGAGAGAGAGAGAATAGAGAGAGAGCAACCAGAGATTACGGATAATGATTAATTTGTAATGAAGGTTTTACTTCCTCTCTTCTTACTTTGAGAGAGAAGAGAGGAGAAGGAAAGAGGAGAGAGAGAGAGAGAGAGAGAGAGAGAGAGAGATGTACGAGAATACATGATTACTTGTCGTAATGAAGGTTTACTTCTCTCTCTCTTTCTTTGAGAGAGAGAGAGAGAGAGAGAGAGAGAGAGAGAGAGAGAGAGAGAGAGAGAGGACAGATGTAGTCGCATACATGATTACCTTTCGTAATGAAGGTTTACTTCTCTCTCTTTCTTTGAGAGAGAGAGAGAGAGAGAGAGAGAGAGAGAGGACAGGAGATGTAGTCGGGTACATGATTACCTTTCGTAATGAAGGTTTACTTCTCTCTCTTTCTTTGAGAGAGAGAGAGAGAGAGAGAGAGAGAGAGAGAGAGAGAGAGAGAGAGAGAGAGAGAGAGAGAGAGAGAGAGAGAGCTTTTAATATAGTTCCAAGAACCGAATAGCTGCTACATGATTTGAATAAGAGTATTATACACACTTCATTCATCATTCAGAATGAATATTGCCGCCAATCGTCATTTATCCTCTAATGGTTATTGAGTACATCTTATCAAACTAACTTTTTTTTATGTATATTGCAGAAACTTGCTAATCAGAATGTTTTTATGGAGGTTTAAAGGACCCTTTCACTAATTGCTCTCTCACCTTAAGCGTCTACCAAGAAAGAACTATACAGCAGAGGAAGTGATGGTTAATGATGACTTAATAACGTACAGCGTATTTTTTTCTTATAAGAATATTTCTGTTTTTATTTTCATGCTTTTTACGAGTGTATAGAATGCCTGAATTGTGCTTGCATATATTTGCATTTGTATATTTGATGTTGTGCAACTTTAACTTCAAGAGGTTCAAACTAAGACCCATTGCATTTCCTCCCTAAACCAATTCACCATGTTTTTAAATAGATCATTTGTAGTGTTTATCTATTTCCTTATTGTTTAATTAATTTATATTTTTTTCTAATAAATTGGTCTTCTTTTCAATATTTCCTATGATCTCCTGCACTTCCTTCTAATGAACGCCATATTCTTTTAGAAACTTGAATTTCGAGGGGGGGACCCCTTTGGTAGGCTTGTTCCATATGAATAAGGGTTTTTAATATATCCCATTATCATCTGTCACTCTTTTTCAAACGAGCGCCTTATTCTTTGAAAACTTGAATTTAAAACCCCTGTAGGATTGTTCCATATAAAAGGGGTTTATGTTCTGAATAATAATAATAATAATAATAATAATAATAATAATAATAATAATAATAATAATAATAATAATAATAATAATAATAATAATAATAATAAGATATTTTGAAGTAGACCCACTTTCAACAGATTCTGGTGAATAAATGGC
Organism: Macrobrachium nipponense; assembly: GCF_015104395.2. Taxonomy (NCBI): domain Eukaryota; kingdom Metazoa; phylum Arthropoda; class Malacostraca; order Decapoda; family Palaemonidae; genus Macrobrachium; species Macrobrachium nipponense. The sequence goes on from NC_087207.1 coordinate 52,945,282, forward strand.
AGAATTCAGCGAATTAATATATAAGATTAATTCGCTGATTTCTGCCATTTTATTCAACAGAATAATAATATAATAATAATAATAATAATAAATAATAATAATAATAATAATAATAATAATAATAATAATTAATAATAATAATAATTATGGTTTTGGAAGAATACCCTTTTCTTTTAAAACAGAATTCTGTTGAATAAAATGGCAGAATAATAATGATAAAATAATAATAATAATAATAATAATAATAATAATAATAATAATAATAATAATAATAATAATAATAATAATAATAATAATAATAATAATAATAATAATAATAATGGCTAAGTAGAATGCCTGAAAATATATGGGGCAGAGGAAAACCACCATCAGCTTCCTCAAAAATACAATGCACTCGGGAATGACAATACTTACAAGCTCTGGAATAAGACTAGCAGAGGTTAATATCAGGAGAGGGATCTTCCAGGGCAACTCACTGTCCCCACTACTCTTTCGTAGTAGGCCATGATTCCCATGACAAAAGTACTACAGAAGATGGATGCCGGGTACCAACTCAAGAAAAGAGGCAACAGAATCAACCATCTGATGTTCATGGACGACATCAAGCTGTATGGTAAGAGCATCAAGGAAATAGATACCCTAATCCAGGCTGTAAGGATTGTATCTGGGGACATCAGGATGGAGTTTGGAATAGAAATATGCGCCTTAGTCAACATACAAAAAGGCAAAGTACGAGAACTGAAGGGATAAGCTACCAGATGGGAGCAACATCAAACACATAGATGAGACAGGATACAAATACCTGGGAATAATGGAAGGAGGGGACATAAAACACCAAGAGATGAAGGACACGATCAGGAAAGAATATATGCAGAGACTCAAGGCGATACTCAAGTCAAAACTCAAACGCCGGAAATATGATAAAAGCCATAACACTGGGCAGTGCCAGTAATCAGATACAGCGCAGGAATAGTGGAATGGACGAAGGCAGAACTCCGCAGCATAGATCAGAAAACCAGGAAACATATGACAATACACAAAGCACTACACCCAAGAGCAAATACAGACAGACTATACATAACACGAAAGGAAGGAGGGAGAGGACTACTAAGTATAGAGGACTGCGTCAACATTGAGAACAGAGCACTGGGCCAATATCTGAAAACCAGTGAAGACGAGTGGCTAAAGAGTGCATGGGAAGAAGGACTAATAAAAGTAGACGAAGACCCAGAAATATACAGAGACAGGAGAAAGGCAGACAGAACAGAGGACTGGCACAACAAACCAATGCACGGACAATACATGAGACAGACTAAAGAACTAGCCAGCGATGACAATTGGCAATTGGCTACAGAGGGAGAGCTCAAGAAGGAAACTGAAGGAATGATAACAGCGGCACAAGATCAGGCCCTAAGAACCAGATATGTTCAAAGAACGATAGACGGAAATAACATCTCTCCCATATGTAGGAAGTGCAATATGAAAAATGAAACCATAAACCACATAGCAAGTGAATGCTCGGCACTTGCACAGAACCAGTACAAAAAGAGGCATGATTCAGTGGCAAAAGCCCTCCACTGGAGCCTGTGCAAGAAACATCAGCTACCTTGCAGTAATAAGTGGTACGAGCACCAGCCTGAGGGAGTGTGATAGAAAACGATCACGCAAAGATCCTCTGGGGACTATGGTATCAGAACGGATAGGGTGATACGTGCAAACAGACCAGACGTGACGTTGATTGACAAAGTCAAGAAGAAAGTATCACTCATTGATGTCGCAATACCATGGGACACCAGAGTTGAAGAGAAAGAGAGGGAAAAAATGGATAAGTATCAAGATCTGAAAATAGAAATAAGAAGGATATGGGATATGCCAGTGGAAATCGTACCCATAATCATAGGAGCACTAGGCACGATCCCAAGATCCCTGAAAAGGAATCTACAAAAACTAGAGGCTGAAGTAGCTCCAGGACTCATGCAGAAGAGTGTGATCCTAGAAACGGCACACATAGTAAGGAAAGTGATGGACTCCTAAGGAGGCAGGATGCAACCCGGAACCCCACACTATAAATACCACCCAGTCGAATTGGAGGACTGTGATAGAGTAAAAAAAAAAAAAAAAAAAAAAAAAAAAAAAAAAATAATAATTAATAATTAATAATAATAATAATAATAATAATAATAAAAGCCATAAACACATGGGCAGTGCCAGTAATCAGATACAGCGCAGGAATAGTAGAATGGATGAAGGCAGAACTCCGTAGCATAGATCAGAAAACCAGGAAACATATGACAATACACAAAGCACTACACCCAAGAGCAAATACGGACAGACTATACATAACACGAAAGGAAGGAGGGAGAGGACTACTAAGTATAGAGGACTGCGTCAACATCGAGAACAGAGCACTGTTTTGGGGGGCAACTATCTGAAAACCAGTGAAGACGAGTGGCTAAAGAGTGCATGGGAAGAAGAACTAATAAAAGTAGACGAAGACCCAGAAATATACAGAGACAGGAGAATGACAGACAGAACAGAGGACTGGCACAACAAACCAATGCACGGACAATACATGAGACAGACTAAAGAACTAGCCAGCGATGACACGTGGCAATGGCTACAGAGGAAAGAGCTAAAGAAGGAAACTGAAGGAATGATAACAGCGGCACAAGATCAGGCCCTAAGAACCAGATATGTTCAAAGAACGATAGACGGAAATAACATCTCTCCCATATGTAGGAAGTGCAATACGAAAAATGAAACCATAAACCACATAGCAAGCGAATGCCGGCACTTGCACAGAACCAGTACAAAAAGAGGCATGATTCAGTTGGCAAAAGCCCTCCACTGGAGCCTGTGCAAGAAACATCAGCTACCTTGCAGTAATAAGTGGTACGAGCACCAGCCTGAGGGAGTGATAGAAAACGATCAGGCAAAGATCCTCTGGGACTATGGTATCATAACGGATAGGGTGATACGTGCAAACAGACCAGACGTGACGTTGATTGACAAAGTCAAGAAGAAAGTATCACTCATTGATGTCGCAATACCATGGGACACCAGAGTGAAGAAGAAAGAAGGGAAAAAATGGATAAGTATCAAGATCTGAAAATAGAAATAAGAAGGATATGGGGATATGCCAGTGGAAATCGTACCCATAATCCTAGGAGCACTAGGCACGATCCCAAGATCACTGAAAAGGAATCTAGAAAACTAGAGGCTGAAGTAGCTCCAGGAACTCATGCAGAATAGTGTGATCCTAGAAACGGCACACATAGTAAGAAAAGTGATGGACTCCTAAGGAGGCAGGATGCAACCCGGAACCCCACACTATAAATACCACCCAGTCGAATTGGAGGACTGTGATAGAGCAAAAAAATAAATTAATAATAATAATAATGAATAATAATAATAATAATAATAATAATAATAATAATAATAAGAGAATAATAATAAATAATAATAATAATAATAATAATAATAATAATGTGTTAGCTTACATACTTCTCTAATTGTGTGATAATTCCTGTTGCATTGTTTCCAAATTTAGTTACAAAAATATCCAGTGAAAATTTACCAGCGCATAAAATAAAAAAAACTCCTCCGTCTTAAGTTTAATCTAATACCCAGAGGAAAAAATTACAACCATCATTATTTTATTTCTCTTTTTCTTTCAAATAACGCGAAGGGAAATCCTCAGACATTTTTACCAGCGGTGCAAAGTTACTTAAGAGCCGAGATTCCAATATTGAAATCCGATTCTCGTAAGAAAAAAAAAATGTGGCCCTTTATACATTGGCGAGTTATGCTGGCGATAATTCGATGCTCAAAGGAAAATGGATATTTCCCCTCCCACCCCCACCCCCCCCCCCCCATAACCCACCACACCATTTGTTTCGTCTCTTTGTGTGTGTGTGAGATTACATTACGATTATGGCGGCTCGATTCTTTACGAATAAAAGTGTGGCCTTCGTCTGGTAAAACTGGCACCTTTTGGTAATACAAGATTTCTTATGGTAATTTAATGAGTTTGCAACGTGGATCGCAATTTTGCCCCCACCCCTCTCTCTCTCTCTCTCTCTCTCTCTCTCTCTCTCTCTCTCTCTCTCTGGTGGATTTCCTTCGAAGGTATATTGTGTTAATTTACTAGACGTTTAAGGGGAATTCTATTACTCGTTTCTTATTATACAAATAATATTTAGGATATTATTTTTCATTATGTTATAAACATTTTTTTCTCTATTTTAATAGCTGCTTGAAGGGGACATATTTTTCTTGTATGTATTGTTAATGAAATTTTTTTTTTACCGGAATTCATTATTAGATTTAACTTCTCGAATTCTTTGCCCTTTTTTTGGATAACGCTTGTCACTTGTAAAGCCTTAAGATCCAAGTGCAAGAAATATGAAGAAATTATGATGTCCGGTAGTGGGGAAACGAACCCGGGTTACCATAAACACAAAAGTGGATCTTATGGCTTTGTACTGATAAGCATATCCAAAAAAAAAAAAATGCAAAGAATTCGAGAACTTAAGAGAGCATTGTGGCTGGATTATATATATATATATATATATATATATATAGTATATATATATATATATATATATGTATATATATATATATATATATATATATACATATATATATATATATATATATATATATATATATATATATAGTATATATATATATATATATATTTATATACACATAATATAAGAGGGCATTGTGGCTTTTACAATGATAATATATATATATATATATATATATATATATATATATATATATATATATATATATATATATTAAAAGTGAAGGTTTGTTTGAATGTTATAGATATCCGAACCGCTCGACAGACACAGGCAAAATTTTTGCACACAACCCTTTTGTCACCCCAGAAAGGTTTATAATAACTCAAATTAAAACCCTTACACCGTGACAGACATTGAAACACAGACTCGGACGAAAAACAAATTAAATTTTTCGTTTTGACCGGCGCTGTCCACCTTTTCTTCGGGGAGTCACCACCTTTTCTTCTGTTGGTGACGTCATGAAGCTCCTCCCACTGCCAAACCCGCAGACGTGTGGTGGTGGCAGCCCGACAAATGCGAATATCCTCATTAACCTCATTCCTTTTTACTTTATCTCCTAACATTCTCTTAATCATACTCTCCACCCTCTCCCTCTCCCATTCCGTGACAGGAAAGTGTACTAGGTGAGAAGGCTCATTGTGAAAGGAATTGTGGTTACCCCGAAGGTAAAAGTAGACATGAACATCAACAACCGACTGTAACAACACTGTTCTTTCAAGAACACTGTAAAAAGGGAACACGCAACCGAGTATTGGCAAAGATATTATTCGGTCTAACTGCCGTCAAAATTTATAGACATTTCCAGAGGCAAACGGTGGGATTTTACGCACTTGCGCTTCCTTAAGAAACAGGAGAGTAAGGGTTATTTCTTTTTATTTCTTAACAAAAGCTCCATCGACTAAGAAATGCGCTTTTTGAGCTGTGGTACGCAAAAGTAGGTGGTTTAGTAGCTCAGAACCTTCGCTTGATTGTAGTTTTATGAGTAAGAACGAGAGGAATATAATAGAATGTTATTGAGTTTCTGATCGGAAGTTTAATGAATGGATTATTATTATTATTATTATTATTATTATTATTATTATTATTATTATTATTTTGTTCTGAGAGTTATACATAATAAAATAGTGCTGAACGAGAGAAATATAATAGAATATTATTAAGTTTCTGATCGGAAGTTTAATGAATCGATTTTTTTTTTTTTTTTTTTTTTTTTTTTTTTTTTTTTTTTTTTGGTCTATCACAGTCCTCCAATTCGACTGGGTGGTATTTTATAGTGTGAGGTTCCAGGTTGCATCCTGCCTCCTTAGGAGTTCATCATTTTCCTTACTATGTGCGCCGTGTCTAGGATCACACCCTTCTGCATGAGTCCTGGAGCTACTTCAGCCTCTAGTTTTTCCAGATTCCTCTTCAGGGATCTTGGGATTGTACCTAGTGTTCCTATGATTATGGGTACGATTTCCACTGGCATATTATTATTATTATTATATTGATTATTATTATTATTATTATTATCATTATTATTATGATTATTATTATTATTATTATTATTATTATTTTGTTCAAGAGTTCCACAATTAAAAAACACAAAAGTAGGTAGTTTAGTAGTTCATAAAACTTGCTTGATGGTAGTTTTATATGTACTGAACGAGATGAATATAATAGAATGTTATTGAGTTACTCATCTGAAGTTTAATAAATTGATGATTATTTTTTTTTTTATTTATTTTTTTTTTGGTCTATCACAGTCCACCAATTCGACTGGGTGGTAATTTATAGTGTGGGGTTCCGGGTTGCATCCTGCCTCTTTAGGAGTCCATCACTTTCCTTAGTATGTGCGCCGTGTCTAGGATCACACTCTCCTGCATGAGTCCTGGAGCTACTTCGGCCTCTAGTTTTTCCAGATTCCTTTTCAGGGATTTTGGATTCGTGCCTAGTGCTCCTATCTATGATTATGGGTATATATATATATATATATATATATATATATATATATATATATATAATATATATATATATATATATATATATGATTATGAGTATATATATATATATATATATATATATATATATATATATATATATGATTTATAAGTTTATATAGATATATATATATATATATATATATATATATATATATATATATATATATATATAGTATACCTCTCGTGATGAAGAGTTTTTCCCAATTATTATTATTATCATTGTTGTTGTTATTGTTGTTGTTCAGAAGATAAACCTTTATTCATATGGAACAAGCCTACAAGGACCATTGACCTGTGATTCAAACTTCGAATGAATACGGTGGTTATTTGAAAGAAAATTACTGAGGAAAAATGTGTGATAGTTATTTCTGTCGACATTTTGTGACAAGAATGTTACTGTTGCATGAAATAAAAAGAATGAACAAGTCTCGTGTGATATTCATAGAGAATTTTCTATTAATGTCAAAGAGTTATTTTTGCAGGATGAGTATTTTTAGCAATTGCAGAAAAAGTCGACGTTATTAAGAGGAAAGTGATTGATCTGAAATGACGCCATTGTTTTAAAATAACCCGTTATTTTCTCATTTTTATAAAAACAAATCATAGCTATGGCAAAGATTATTCAATCAAACGTGATTAACAAATTTATGATTTTTCATAAATAATTTATTCATTAATTTTCATTCAATTGAGAATACAGTTTCGTTTTTTTATTGGGTTTTACGACAGGTTTGAATCAATTGGAGTAAAGAAGAAGAATAAGTCTTTGAGAACTTTCAATTTCCATCCCACTCGTTTCCAAAGTGATAGGTGTTATCTATACCACTACACAAAGATCCCTCTCTTTCTCGCAAAATTCGATTTTCTTTTCCAAGATCCAGACTGTTGGTTTATACGTTCGCCCTTGACACAAATAAAAAGAGAAAAAAAATAATCATTTCCTGCTGTCTGTTCCCTGTCAGATTGTCCGTTCCTGCAAGTGTAGGGATGGATGTCAATTTTCCGTGACATGTATTCTGTTAATAAAGAGAATTCAAAAATAAATCTGTAGGATTTTTCCCGGAAGGAAACAAAATACAACTTCGCGGAATATATGCCAGAAGATTTGGTTCAGATGTAATGGTACATTTTGATTGGAAACAAATATTTTCACGTGTGCCTTCGTAATCTCTCAATTAATAAAAGGAATTCAAAATTAAACTACGTAGGTTTTTTCACAATTTAATCAAAACTCTTCACTGAATAAGAGAATTAACAATTTATTTAGAAACAAATATTTTTACGTGTGCCTTCGTAATTTCTTAATTAATAAAAGGAATTCAAAATTAAACCAAATAGGTTTTTTCACAAGTTAATCAAAGCTCTTCACAGAATATTTCCTAAGAGAATTTACATTTTGATTGGAAACAAATATTTTCGCGTGTGCCTTTGTAATCTCTTAATTAATAAAAAGAATTTGAAATTGGAATAAATAGGTTTTTTCACAAGTTAATCAAAGCTCTTCACTGAATATTTCCGAAGAGAATTTGCATTTTAATTAGAAACAAATATTTTCATGTGTGCTTTCGTAGTCTCTTAATTAATAAAAGGTATTCGAAATTAATTAAACTCTTCACAGAATATTTCCTAGTGGAATTTGCATTTTAATTGGAAACAAATATTTTTGCTTGTGCCTTCGTAATCTGTTAAATAAAAGGAATTCAAAATTAAACTAGTACGTTTTTTCACAAGTTAATATAAAGTCTTCACGGAATATTTCCTAAGAGAATTTAGCGTTGTCTTCCGATGTTTCATTTTCATAAGAAACCGACATTTATTTTTTTATTTGTGCCTTGTACCTTGAAAATGATTGTTATTTAGACGCGTCGTTAGTAAACGAGATTATACTAAATGCTAATTTTTTTCAGGTGAGTGTGACCAGAAGCATGTCATCTGAAGTATGGTATGGACATAGTTTTTATTAGTATTCGTCATGAAAAATATATTCATTTGCCAGCAATTGCAAACATCGTTTTAGAGAAAACAATCGAAGATTAACAACTTAACTACTTATGCACACTTCTTTGCAAGAAAAGTACAGGTTATGTGAGAGGCCTTGCATTCGAAATTTCGAAATAGTGGGAATGTACGTTTCTCTAAAATGATCAGTTTATCAAGAATAAATGACTATTTTTATTAAATAAAAATAAAAAATTTTAAAACTTTAGCGATGCCACTAAACATTATTTGGAAATTCCAAAATGAGTTCATTTCATCTCTATCGAATTCAGCTGTTAAGTCAGAATAACTAAAATTGGCTATCAACAATTTGGGATGAAATAGTTCTAACGCTTTTTCCCATTGGGGAAATTTCGTAACTTTCGTAAGTTCCTAAAGCAGAGCTTAAAAGCGTAAATGCATCCCGTGAATACTGGAGTCCCTGAAGTGAGACGGAAATTCCAAATTCTCTCTAACTCCAAAACTTTTTATTTACAGTTTGGAAAGTTAATTGACCGTCGTATAGAACTATCGAATCTAAGTTACAGCAATATTTCTTAGTGACAGTAAACTGCGACCTTGCCATAGTAGTATTTTGAACATAATGTTGGCATCTATGCTAAAATATTTTATAAATATATATTTGTGTATATTGAAGTTTTTTATCAACATTTATTATTGTTAATAACTATTTTCTACTTATCCAAATAGGAGTATTTTATTGAGGAAATTTGCGTCATCAACTTAATTGCCATCTAGATTTGTCTCCTAGGAATAAATTAACATATTGGATGACAATAATAATAATAATAATAATAATAATAATAATAATAATAATAATAATAATAATAATAATAATAATAATAATAGCACAAAGACCCAGAGCTAAAACCACTCTCAGGTCAATCCAACTTGGAATAAAAATTACCTGGAGTTAATAAACGAACGCACCTGCTAATTGTATAACTTTTTGATTCACTTACATCGTCTTGCGTAGTGTCATCAAAAGTTTTAATGGAAACAAAATGAAACCGACGATGTGAATTCACTGTTTATTTTTTCCATTACATTTTATGATGTCTTGTGTTTCCGTAAAGGCGGCTGAATGTTTGATATTATTATTATTATTATTATTATTATTATTATTATTATTATTATTATTATTATTATTATTATTATTATTATTATTATTATTCACCTGCCTACCAAGAATGTGGAAGTTATTAACAGGTATCATCAGTGAAAGGCTATAAAACTACCTAGAGGAGACAAACACCATCCCCCACCAACAGAAAGGCTGCAGAAGGAAGTGTAGGGGCACAAAAGACCAGCTCCTGATAGACAAAATGGTAATGAAGAACAGTAAGAGAAGGAAAACCAACCTAAGCATAGCAATTACTATTATTATTATTATTATTATTATTATTATTATTATTATTATTATTATTATTATTATTATTATTATTATTATTATTATTCGAAGAATTAAGTTAAATACCATTTTTTTAAAATGCGAGAGAAGTATAGTTCAAAGGATGGATATATATATATATATATATATATATATATATATATATATATATATATATATATGTATATATGTATATATATATATATATATATGTATATATGTATATATGTATATATATATATATATATATATATATATATAATTTGGTAACACACACAATCGACACTCATATAATGTAATATATAAATATATAATATATATATATATATATATATATATATCTATATATATATATATATATATATATATATATATATAATTGTATATTTATATATACATTATATGAGTGTCGATTGTGTGTGTTACCAAATTGTTATATATATATATATATATATATATATATATATATATATATATAGATATATATATATATACATATACATATATACATATATCATATATATATATATATATATATATATACATATAATATATATATATATATATATAGATATATATATATATATATATATCCTCCTTTGAACTATACTTCTCTCGCATTTTAAAAAAATGGTATTTAACATATATGTACACGGTATTTATATAATATATATATATATATTATCTATATATATATATATATAATATATATATTATATACTATTATATATATATTATAATATATATATATATATATATATATATATATACCGTGTACATATATGCATTTGTTGGTGTATGACTTATAAATTGATTTCACCATTATTGCGTTATCCTTTCCCTGACAAAAATCATTTTACCCTACGTTTAACGAAAATACCCACATAACATCTCCATGTCCGTCTGGTCTCCATCCATTGAGCCAGAAATTTTAAACGAACGGATGTATAAATTCTGAACGCGAAAAGCATTCGGGGCAAAATAGAACCGACTTCCTGTCTAGGACGATCACTGGTGACTAATTCACTGTCCGGTATCAACACCTGCCCTTGATCGAAGACTTGTTCAGAAGGTTCTGTGGAGAATATGAAATGAACTGCGTCGGGGTTGTAATTTGTTCGCGTTGTTTAGTTTGCTATGCTGTAATTTGTTAATGTTGTCCAGCTTCTTGTGATGTTAGAAAGGTTGTATCGTAATGTTAGAAGGTTTCTTGTGATCCTTAAAGAATTGTAATTTGTTGGCGTTATTTAGTTTACTATGACACTGGAGAGGCTGAAGAAGTTAAAACTCTCACCTGTATCCTTCAGACCTGGACTACATCAGGACATTGCTTTGCCCTTCGTCACTTCCGCAATCCATTCTATAAAAATAAAAAAAAAAATAAAAAAAATAAAAAAGTAAAAATGCGCCGAAGTTTCCTCGGTGCAATCGAGTTTTTTGTACAGCGTACAATGCTGTATGAAACTCTCAGCTTCGGCCAATGAAACTCTCATCCGTGGTCCATGAAACTTTCAGCCACGGCCCTGTGGTGGCCCGTGTTGTTGGCATCTATAATTTTAATCTTACGTAAAATCAAAACTGCAGAGGATAGCGGGGTGCAATTTGGTATGATTGATTATTTAAGGTTGGATGATCAACATACCAATTAGCAGCCCTCTAACTTCGGCAGTTTTGAAGATCTGACGGCGGACAGCAAAAGTTTGGACGGACAGACAGGTTTCCCACCTCAATAGTCTTCTTTTACAGAAAACTAATAATAGAAACCTGAGGAAGACGATTTGCGCACCAGCCATTAATAATTATTAGTATCCTTTATACCCAGCATTTCAGACAGATCTTCTTAATAATGACGCTTTTCATGAATTTCCCTGAATCTGCTTGAATTTGCCTGAATTGATCATTCTCCGTAATCACTGCAGGATGAATATGATTCTGGGAGATGACGAAGGATTTCCTCTTATTAATCGGAAGCTTATTGCATCAGTGCATTTAATACTGTGTTCGTTAGACGGCAAGGGAGAGGGTATTATTATTATTATTATTATTATTATTATTATTTTTATTATTATTATTATTATTATTATTATTATTATTATTATTATTAAGACGTCATAATACCGTCAAGCTATTTATTGTTATTATTCAAAATATAAAGATTTTTCATATAGGACAACTTACAAAAGCCATTAGCTTGTAAAATGATCCAACAAACAGCAGAAGGTTCATAATGAATGTATTTATGTATGCATGTATGCACTTATTGATGAATTAATTAGTAGCACATTTGTTACTCTCTTTGCTCTGCTTTATATAATAACAATAAAATAATTATAATCATGAAATCAAGTTTTATATCTTGTTTTCCACTCATTTCTATTGCATATTTTGAATAGTGGTAATAATAATGACAATAACAGCAATCTATTAGTCTTAGTCTAAGTGCATTTTTAATAATAATGATAATAATAATAATAATTCAAAGGAAACTCATAATCACATGAGTTAATAAAATAAAATGGAAAAGCAAATCAACAATAATATCTGTATGATCTTGTTATTTAAAATACAAAGCAGAAAGCTTTCGATGACCTGCACGGTCCTCCTTGACAAACAAGGATAACAACAAGATCAAACAGACATATTATTGTGGATTTACTTTTCCAATAATAATAATTATAGTAATAATAAAATATTATGAGAATATAAAAATGCATAACGATTTTTATCCTCACATCGTGAATTTTTTATCAGTTCCATTAGCTCACATCGGAGCATCAAAAGCTAGGGGGAGCATACTTCAGTCATCCTCTATGTCAACTAATAACAGAGTTCCATTCTGTCGAGACCGGCTGACGAATAATTGATATGTAATGCAAACATTTGCAATTACTTATTATTATTTAATAACTGTGCTATCGAAGGACGTGTGTTGTATGAATGGTAGTGTTCCAGTATAATTGTGACTGCCATGCTACCGTCATATATATATTATATATATATATATATATATATATATATATATATATATATATATATCAATAGAGGGATCCACAGTAATATCCTTGTTTATCTAGATATAATGTTTATACAAAGCTTAAAGCTTCGTCCATCCTCCTGTGGACTTAATTCGCTTAGTGATCAAGTAGTCCACAGGAGGATGAACGAAAGCTTTAAGGTTTGTATAAACATATTATATCTAGATAAACAAGGATATTACTGTGGATCCCTCTATTGATTTCTTAGAAGCACGATACAGTGTTTTTATTGCATATATATATATATATATATATATATATATATATATATATATATATATATATATATATAAAAGAAAATTGAAAACACACGCACAATATAAAAGAAAATTGAAAACACAAAACAATGCAGTAGACAGATGAGATTGCGTGAAAAACAACAAACGCCCCCCCTAAAAAAGGTCATTCCAAATTCTTTTTTCCTAATTCCTTCTTCCATTGTTTGATGAGGCAACAAATATTTCCCAGGCGTCGCAGTCAAGTAGGTCATGAAAGTAAACCTCTAGCCATAACTTTCCATTTGAACTTTCTCTTTTGTCGAAAGTTAAAGAAAAAAAAAAAAAAAAAAAAAAAAAAAAAAAAAACTTCGATAAGGGATACGTCCAGAATACGAAGAGCCTGAATTTAAAAAAAAAAAAAAAAAGAAAAAAAAAAAAAATTTTGACTACCCCAAAAATAGAGGCAACGGCCGTTTTCGAAAGCAAATTCAGTATGTAACTTTGCACGCATTTAGCTATTTATTTATTTTGTGAATCAGTTCGTAATGACTTGGACTTTCATGCTCTCTCTCTCTCTCTCTCTCTCTCTCTCTCTCTCTCTCTCTCTCTCTCTCTCTCTCTCTGTGGAATTTTCGTGCGGATGAAATTTTTTAGGCTAAGCCTATATTTTTTCAAAATGATTTTAGTCTTTTGATAATGCTACTCAACTAAATAATAATATTAACAATAATAATAATGCGTAATGAGCACGAGAAGGAATAAATGGCATGTAACAACAGAATTCTTGATTCATCAGAAATCTCAGATGCAATATATATTTCCAGAATGTACATTGAATTGCATGATTGCATGAGAGAAAGTTGAAAAAACCAGATTTGCTGTCATTTCATTTTTAGAAAATTCAGAAGGAGACTGCTGCTTGCTCCGTCGTTTCCTATATTTATTTCTTTAATTTTACTGAAGATGATTTTATTTCTCCCTCCCTGTGCTGTGGTTTCGTTCGTGAGGTATATGTATATTTCTTTAATTCAGGGAAATTATTGAATCACTTGTTGCCATGCCATGATTTACCTTTTTGTCATAGAAGTCAATCGTAAGACATTGTAGTAGAATTTTTACACCCTTATTATTATTATAACTATTATTATTCTTATTATTATATTTATGTATACACACACATATAAAGGTATAAGCCACGAGGGAAAATAAACAAAGGGGCTTCCGCAACATCATTCGACGTTCAAATGTCCTTTATTTAGCAGATGAACTGACTTACATGAGGAATTGACAATACAAGAAAGATCGTATAACTGACAGATAGGGATTATAAAGAGATTAGTACCTAGAATCCGACACACCTGGAAGATGAGTAACCTTCCCAAACTAGCATAAACATGGGTACAATTTAAAAAAAAATCTTAAGACAATCTGCTCAGAGCCAAGGACAAGAGAATTAAAGGATTATATAGGGCGACAGCTATTCAGAACTTTGGTAAACAAAAACATATTCACAATACATATTCACAATATACATTCACAATACATATTAAACATACATATACAACGAAGATATCTCTAAGGCAACTAATTTTTATTTAAGTCTGTAATTATAACTTTGAGGTCATTCTTAAACATGTTACAAATACAAGGGTCTTAATGAAACAGGCCACGACTAATATTGAAATTACAATGAGAAGTAAGTTGTATTAAAGCAGATTCTAAAGGATTTCGTGATAAGACATCTTTTGACCTTGCAATTACTGAACTACCAATCCAATTTATTCGGTGGTTGTTTTCACTTAAATGAATGAATATTGCATTAGATGTTTGCCCAGTTTTTTACAGAATATTTATGCTGGCTTAATCCTACTTCTAAGCCCTTGCTCGACTGTCCGAGATAAGATGAGGGACAGTCCATACATGGAATTTTCTATATTATGTTGTTGCTTTCTCTGAGGCCATTTTTTATTAACATTCCTTTTAGTGTGTTATTACAGGAAAAAACAAGGTTGACATTAAAGGCTTTTAACAATGATTTAATGGTTTCAATTCTGTTAAAATAAGGCAAACTGAGAATGTTCTTAGAATATTCTTTCTCCTTTATCGCCACTCCTCTCAAACTTGTACATGGAATTCTTTGAAAAACGCTACTTACCTAATATTTATATTCCTGTAAAGTGGTATAGATATGTTGATGATATTTTAGCTGTCCTGCCTGTCGGTATTGATTTAAATGATTTACTCTCTAAATTAAATAACCAGGTACCATCGATTAAGTTTACTTTAGAATTAGAAAAAGATAATTCCCTCCCTTTCTTAGATGTTTTGATACATAGAGAACCATGTCAATGTAAATTCAGTATTTATAGGAAACCAACCAACAACTTAACTTATGTTCATTTCTATTCAGGCCACTATCTTTACGAGCTTTGAGCATTATCAGTCCCCAATATTTGGATCAAGAAATTGAATACATAAGAAAAATAGGGAAAGATTTATGTTATCCTTTACATAAATTAGATATTTGTTATAATAAAGCCCACAAAAAGTTTTATAGTGTAAGTAACACGCAGAAAGAAAATTCTAAGAACATTCTCAGTTTGCCTTATTTTAAAGGATTTGAAACCATTAAATCATTATTAAAAGCCTTTAATGTCAATCTTGCTTTTTCCTATAGTAACACACTAAAAGGAATGTTAATAAAAAATGGCCTCAGAGAAAGCAACAACATAATATAGAAAATTCCATGTATGGACTGTCCCTCATCTTATCTCGGACAGTCGAGCAAGGGCTTAGAAGTAGGATTAAGCCAGCATAAATATTCTGTAAAAAACTGGGCAAACATCTAATGCAATATTCATTCATTTAAGTGAAAACAACCACCGAATAAATTGGATTGGTAGTTCAGTAATTGCAAGGTCAAAAGATGTCTTATCCCAAAATCTTTTAGAATCTGCTTTAATACAACTTACTGTGGCCTGTTTCATTTAGACCCTTGTATTTGTAACATGTTTAACAATGAC
>NC_087207.1:52969019-53014019 GCF_015104395.2 Macrobrachium nipponense
ATTATTGGCATATTAAATTGTTTATTAGGTGTGGCGAATAAGATACGTGCACTTGCAATGGTTAAACAAGTTTGGGTTCCAGTCCTATGAAGACGTGAGTGTAATTTCATACATTTCCTTTCTTTCTGTTTTTTACCTTTTTATTGGTGATTGATTTGCTCAAAAGTGTGTTTTTTATTTTTGATGTCCCTTGAGATTCGGTGGACATTGGTGGTTTTGTGGCAACATAGGCGGGGATATTTGATGATTGTGAGTTACGCCCTGGAGAGAGAGAGAGAGAGAGAGAGAAGAGAGAGAGAGAGAGACGAGAGAGAGAGAGAGAGAGAGAGAGAGAGAGAGAGAGAGAGAGGCAGCAGGCAGATGGTTTGCTGAGAAATACAGTGCAAAGAGACATAGAATTTTCTTTTCCCCATTTGTGTGCAAAAGTTGAATATAATAGAAGATCAGTCGATTAAAAGCTAACAGCAGTTGCGTTGCTACAATTGTAATAAACCAGGGCACCCAAAGAAAATGTGTAGAGATAAATATTGTGGAATGTGTAAGAGTGTGGATCACTGTTGGCAATCTTGTCTGTCTCAGATACGGAAAGATGCGAGGCCTACACCTCAAAGTTCTGAGAGTTATAATATGAGAACTTCCAAGGCAGGTCACTTAAGAGGGTAAAGGGATCGGCGAAAATTTTGGAAGGCATATCAACAAAAAGGGTGCAGATGATTAGTACGTGCCATTGTGGTCTCATGGGGGATGCCCCAGAGCCCAGGCCTATAGTTTATAGAGCAGTGGAGGACATTGATATCCCAGTATTTATCGATACTGGCGTAAATATCAACTTGATGGATCACAATTTGTATCAATCCATGTTCTCCCATTACCCTTTGAAACCCTCAACGGAGACGGTGTGTGATGTGCAAGCCCATAGATTAAACACCCTGGGTTGTGTTCAAACACGATTTACTCTCGTTGATAGAGTATTAATAGAACCATTTTTGGTTATAAAAGGGTTGCATTGGGCAACAGACTTTTGCTGGGTCATCCTGCATGTAGGAGACACAAGATTTCGATCCATGCAAGTGTTAATGGTATAACGGTTGGAATACCTGGTGTTTGGTGCTTTTCTTCCTTATGAGGACGTGATTAGAACTGAGGATATGGAGATTATTGAAAAAGGGGATGTGTTTGGCGGTGCTAATGGTGATGATACTGGGGTTATGGGGGGTGGCAATATTAAAACCCGCACTGATGATACGGGGAATAACTGCGGTGATGCTATGCAAGATATTGGAGTCCACAGTGGTAACAATTTTGGTGAATGTGACAAGGGCATTATGGATGGTGATACTGATACTAATATTGATACTATTACTGATACTAACAATGAGGTAGATGTAATGAAAACCATGGGTGGTGATGTTTATGGGATCGTGGAACGGGGAGGTATCTACCACAAATATAAAGGTGTTTATCAGAGGATGTTGTTTTAATGCCAGGTTCAAAGACTAGTAAAGAAGTTTAGAAGGATTATTAGCACGGCATCAGTGAACAGTGTATCAAACACTGGTGTTACATGGTTAGAATTATTGAACTGTAATGATACAGTTAGGAAATACCAAAGGAATACATATGTATTAGATCTCCAAGATTGGAGTAGTGACAGTGGTTCAGTAACTATTGTAGAGGGGAAATCTGAGTTTTCAGTGGCAGAAATGCAATCAAGGAAGCGAATATTTAGAGAACATTTAGCTAATGCAGATTATAGTGAGCATGTTGAAGCAGTGAGCGAGCTCTTGGCAGAATTTGGATATACAGTAGCCATACAAGGTGATAAACTGGGATTGACTAATGTGTTAGAACATAAGGTAAACTTAGAGAATGGCACAAAACCTATTTATATTCCTGCATACCGCATACCTTTCAAAATCAGAGAACAGGTGGAGAAAGAGGTCAGTAAATGGGAAGAAGAAGGAATCATTAGGCCTAGTGTGTCTCCATATAACTTTCCTCTGTTAGCAGTGCCTAAGAGGGGCGGTTCTGTCCGTGTATGCGTCGATTTTAGACGTTTCAATGAAAAGACAATCCCTGACCATACCAGATCTTTTTGTAGAAATCGAGGGACATAATATTTATAGCTCAATTGATTTAGCGCAGGGTTTTCTGCAATCCCGCTTAGTGAGAGTAGCAAGGAATATACGGCTTTTTCAGTGCCCAAGGGACACTATGAATTTATGCGAATGCCGTTCGGTTTATCGGGCAGTCCGATGACTTTTACTTTTTAGTCGCAACAGACACGATCGTGCAACACCTGGAAGTGCTCACAGAAGTACTTAGGAGGTTTAGATTAGCAGGGTTGAAAATTAAGCTAGCTAAGTGTTCGTTCTTGAAAAAGCAAATCACATATCTAGGCCATGTCATATCCAAAGAAGGGGTTAGAGTAAATGACGATAAAGTCAAAGCAATAGCGAATTTCACCCCGAGATCAAAGAACGAAATTAAGTCATTCCTGGGTATCACCAGTTTCTTTGGAGGTTTGTGAAAGGGTTTTCTAACATAGCAGCTCCCCTAACAGATATATTTCGGGAAGACGTTCAATTTCAATGGAGGAAACCCCAGTCGGAGAGTTTTCAAAAGCTTAAGGACGCGTTAATGAATCCCCCCGTTCTAAGGTTTCCAGATTTCAACAAACCATTCACATTAGTGACTGATGCCAGTCAGGAGTATATAGGTGCTTGCCTTATGCAAAGGTTTGATGGGAAATTCAATCCCATAGCCTTTTATAGCAGGAAGTTCAGGACAAAGGGCAGCAATGAGAGATCAATGGCTACCATAGATAAAGAAACTTTTGCAATAGTATCAAGTTTGGTTCATTTTAAAATGCTACTGATGGGGAATAAAGTAGAAGTCCTTACAGATCACAAGCCATTATTAGATCTTTTTAATAAGCCCGATTTGTCGTCTAAAAGAGCTCGGTGGTTTCCAACTATCAGAGATTTCGATGCAAACCTCAAATATATAGAAGGCAAATTAAATGTAGTAGCGGACACCCTTAGTAGAAGTTTTTATGACATGGAAGGATTTCAAGTTGCGCTAGTCACTAGTGAGTTTATACAATGGGATACGGGTCTCATAGAGCAAAGGCAGGATGAAGATGAAATTTTGGCAGACGCAAAAGCGTTTCTTAGAGGGGAATTAGTCAGGAAACGTTATAAGTTACCTTTTTTGGGTTTAGAGTTAGAAGGTAATCTATTGGTCAGGAAAATTAAATATAGATTGAGAACTAGTGAAAGTAAAGGAGACAATATGACACAGATTGTAATTCCATAAGCCCCAATTCCAATGGTTTTGGATATAGTACATTGCAGGTTTGGCAGTCTGCACTTGGGGGCAGAAAAAATGTATAATGAGGTTTGTGTTAAATACATTTGGAAAAACATGGGAAAAGATGTGGAAAATTTTGTGAAAAACTGTACAGTATGCAATGCATGCAAACTTGCAAGGATAATGTAATGCAAATTAGGGTCATATCCAATACCAAGTAGACCTTTTCAGAGAGTACATATGGATATCCTAGGAAATTTTTGTGAGTCTAGATATGCGAATAAGTACTTGTTAGTAATAATAGATGAATTTACGAGGATAGTAGAAATTTTTCTACTTAAGCATAAAACGGCTGAAGAAGTAGATATAGCATTTTTCAATGGTATCATTTTCAGATATGGCTCACCCAAGGTTTTATTGACTGACAATGGCAGAGTATTTGTAAACAAAACTTTAGAATGTTTAGCGGAAGTCATGGGGATACAGAAAGTAACAATTATTCCATACAGACCTGAAGCTAATGGGCTGTGTGAAAGGAGCAAACAGAAAAGTGCTCGAAGCTCTCAGGAAAACTGTAGGTGGTAATGATAAAAATTGGGACAGATATATCGATATTGTTAGACATAATATTAACACTATAGTTAATAATTCCATTAAAATGTCTCCATTTGAAGCTGTGTTTGGTTGCCCAGCACGAGGCACAGTCGATCTGTTAACTATAACTCATCATGCTGAGGATACAATCGAATCATTTATATCTACAGTGAGAGACATACTTGCCTCAGCCACGATCTCAAGGCCACGACTCGAGAAATGGTAGAAAGAAGTAATAGCAAAACATCTGATCCTAAGATCAATGTTGGAGACAAGGTATTTCTAAAAATCAACGTGTGAAATGAGCTAAACTACAAATTGGGTCCGAAATTTGAGGGTCCTTTTAGAGTCATTGAGGAAAAGATTGAAAACAGATTTGTAGTCTTAGAGGAAAAATCAGGTCGGTCGAAATTAACACATATCAAAACTGAAAAGAATTGGTTGTGGTAACTAATATAATGTCGCGCAGTTGCATTTTTTTTCTGGTTTTTGCAAATTGATGATGTAATGTGATTAATGTTTTGTTTTCTATTTCATTTCTTCTACTATTTTTCTTATTATGCGCAAACTGTGGCGTTTTGGCGTAAGATTTAGAGGTAAATATTTCACGTGGAAAATCGGTTTGAAAATATGGCAAATTTGGTTAAGCTGAGAAATAGTATGATAAGCACGTTGCATAAATTAGCATTGTATGAAATGTAAGGAACAAATAAATTCCTTACAAACAAAGTAAATTGCCGCGTCTAAATACAAAGATGTGTCATAACCGTTTCCATTTATTAAAAGATAACGAAGAGAAATACATCCTTTTTTTTCTTTTTTTTTCTTTTTTTTTTAATAAGTGAGAATCCCTCAATCCTTCATCTTCCTACAAGGATCCGTTTGATCCCGAAGTGATTATTATGTAAATCTTAATAAATCTCCGGAGATTATGGCCACCCTCATTAATAGATTCTCCGGGGAAGAAAGGTATATCTCCTCTTGATGATGTTGCCGATTATTCTTTTTTTATTATCGGGTTATCTCATGTATCTAGATTGCGCGAATTGTCTCTACTTTATATATTGCATTAATATGGACTTGAGCTGAAATAAAATTTATTGTTATTACTATTATTATTATTATTATTATTATTATTATTATTATTATTATTATTATTACTATTTTCTGTAAAGTATTCAAAATTATACACGGACTTTTTACACTTTGTATTATTGTGGACCCTTTAGAACATTATATATACTCTCGTGATAGAGAGTTTTTCCCTACTAAAATTGTCCACGTTTACATTCATTTTAAATCGAGAACATGGATATCTATTTTTCCTTACAAGAAGAGCTGTTGACATACCGGCTGGTGGTGCTCCGTTGGACCAGGTGGCTCAGAAGGAAGAATCAGCTGGCCTTCCTCCGCAGATGCTTGGAGGAACATATCTTACCTAAGTCTTTTGGAATCTGTTCCCGTACCTCCTTCCTGGGAGAAGAGTTTCCTGAATTTGCCAGATGTCTCCTTCAAGACAAAATACAGGAAGATAAATGGGATGTCGAGGTCTTACATCTGGAATGACGCTCGTTACTCAGAGAACTTCGAGACCGTCTACAATCTGCCAGATTCGAGGGTGCCAGGCAAAGAGCAGTTGAGGTAGTTGCCGCTAGGGCCAGGGATCATAAACAGAGCCTACATAACAAATTAATGTGTGCACTAGATTATTCAAAATGGGACTATTCTACTAATAAAGTAAATAATCTTTCCACAGTTTTATTTAATAAAGAACAACTTGAAGTTCTTAACTTGGGTATGGGTTTTTGTACCGGCACAGACAAACCTGATGTACTAAACTCTATTAGTAGTATTAATTTGTTTAATTTTAAATACCTAGACTTTACTATAAATTTCTTAAAAGGTGCTATCCTAAATGATAATATAAATAATAAATCTATTAATATATTACCTAAAAGGCACCAACTGGCACTAGCTTCCTTAAAAAGTAACAAAGAAATCATGATCATGAGAGCTGACAAAGGAGGAGCTACAGTAGTCATGAACACAAGAGATTATTTGGAGAAAGCTTATGCCCTTTTAAATGATACCCAGACTTATCTCACACTGCGGTCCCCGCCCATTGCCACCAAAATGCAACAAGAATTTAATAGAAAACTTAGAAAAATAGCCAATACCCTTTCTGATCCTCTGCACAAAGAATTAGTCTTATCAAAAATCTCTTCAAGATCCCCTAGTGTACCTTACTTTTATGGTGTTCCTAAGGTTCACAAACCTGGGTGCCCCCTTAGGCCTATTATTGCTGCTTGTGGTTCACCGCAAAACACATTAGCAGAGTGGTTGGCTCAGGTTCTTAGTCAGTTTCTTGGCACGTTCTCAAGTGCTCATTTACAGCATTCATTCCAGTTTATACAGCGGGTCAAAGATAGTAATTGGGTAGATGGGAGGATGGCGAGTTTAGATGTTACGGCATTATTTACCAACGTTCCATTAGATTATGTGATCACAAAGTTACAGGAAGAACATGATCAAGGTAATGTGACTTTCCCCATTCCCGCGGAGCAGTTTTTCTCCCTTATCAGATTATGTGTCTCGTCCACTGTATTCCAGTTCAATAATCAGGGATTTGCTCAAAAAGAAGGTGTAGCCATGGGTTCTCCTCTGACCCCTGTCCTCGCTAACATTTGCATGGAGTTTGTGGAAAAAGAAATTTTAAACAGGTGTGATGAAGAAACGAAACCAGTTTTATGGGCGAGATATGTGGATGACATTTTTATCATTTTTAAAGGCACCGATGAAAAGCTTAAGAAACTAGTAGAAATAGCAAATAGCATTTTACCATCAATTAAGTTCACAACAGAAGTAGAAGTGGATTCTAAATTACCGTTTTTAGATGTTTTAGTGTACAGGGACTGTAATAGGCAGAGGTACAAATTTTCAGTTTGCCGGAAGTTTGTCCACTTTTATTCTTTTCACTCAAAAGAAATAAAAAGTAACGTTATTATGAATTTTGCTTTACGCGCATTCAGAATTTGCGACTCCGAATATATAGCCGGTGAACTTAAACACATCACGGCTACTTTTAGAAGTCTCAGATATCCCCCTCACTTCATTGAGAAAGCAATTCCGCGAGCAAGGAAGTCGTTCTATGGACTGAGAGATAAAACTAAGGAAAACCAAAAAGATATTTGTCCCTTCCCTTTAATCCAGAAGTAAAGAATATAAGTGGACATATCAACATAAGTCAGAAGGAAACTAAAATTGTGTTCAATTATGAAAATACAATAAGACGTTCCCTCGTAAGAAACAATAACAATGATAAAAATCCCATTGTCCCAGGCGTTTACGAACTACCGTGTATGGATTGTAATAGTAAATATTTTGGTGAAAGTGGACGGGGACTAGATATACGTTTGGGCGAACATAAGCGAGCTTATGAACTACAATCACATCACAAAACAGCGCAATAGTAGCACGTGCATTCAGGAATGATCATAGGCCCAACTGGAACGAGGCTCAAATTATCTTTAAAAGTAACAATGTAAATGTCAGGCGACTAGTCGAGGGAGCTGCTATAAGTTTGGGAGAATTATTCAAAGGAAACAAGTCTTTTGTCAACGAAGACCCATTTGTTAATTTTTATAGGCTCTGTTTTTCCCTCTCCTGATGCTGCCTCTGCCTTGCCTCTTCCAGTCCAGGTAACCGCTGCCCCGGGGGAGTCTGATAACGGTGCCCAATCTACGCCCTTGGATGAAGGACTTCATGTACTGTTGCAACAACCTGTACGAAGATCCAACAGGATTGCAGCCAGAAGGATTGATAGGGGAGAGGGTATCACCTAGTTGTTGTTAACTACCCTCTTTCTTCACCTGGCCCATTAACGAGCTAATGACTGTTGTCAACGATCTTCAACGACTCTTGTTTTTTAAAATTTACCTCTGTACTTGTCGTAACTTTTTGTTCATTTGGACTGAAGATGAACCCAGGGAAGGGTTCGAAAGCTTTCTGTAAAGTCTGCAAAATTATACACGGACTTTTTACACTTTGTATTATTGTGGACCCTTTAGAACATTATATATACTCTCGTGATAGAGAGTTTTTCCTTATTATTACTATTATTATTATTATTATTATTATTACAGTCTCCAGGAAAGAAAGGTATATCTCTTCTAAATAACTATTTGAGTATTACTATTATTATTACGATACATTTTACAAGTATTTATAGCAGGCAAGGTCTTGTACAATCGGTGGGTGGGTCGGTGAGCAGGGATTCTAATTGGTCGTTTGATGGTAACGAAATCTATCCCTGAGGCATTGAGATCTTCTTGGTCTGGCTGGGGTTATTAGCGTGGGTTGGGTGTTGGTTGGGGTACCCACCTCCTGGGTGGCAGGTGCTGCAAGCTGTCCAGGTGACATGTCGTCCGTTCGTTCTCTCCCGCTTTCTCTCTCTGCTTCTTCCTCTCTTTCTCTCTCTCTTACTCTCTCTCTTTCTCTGTGTGCAAGTTCCTCTCTCTCTCTCTCTCTCTTTCTCGTTCGCTCCTTCTCTCTCTCTCTCTCTCTCTCTCTCTCTCTCTCTCTCTCTCTCTCTCTCTCTCTCGTGGCGGTATATGGAGTCGGTTGGTTTCTTGTGCTATTTCTTCGTATGATGGTAGGAAGAAATTCTGTTTCTTTTACCGTGTTGATAGTCGGTTTTTTCTCTAATATGTGTAATGCTTCCAGATAACGTAGGTGTTTCCGGTCCGGTGCATGGTCAATAATTTCTATGTTCGTTATAAGTTCAGCTCTTTCTGGTCTTCTGTTATGCTTTTCCCTGTAGTGAATGAAAATGGCCCCTTCTTGAAGGTGGCAGGAGAGACGCTTGGAGAGTCTGGTGGAGGTCATCCCGATGTAAGAATGGTGGCATCCATCCACCGGGCATGTAAATTCGTAGATGACACTCCTTCTCTTCAAAGACGTTTCTGGGGGCGCCGTGTTGTTTTTAAGAAGCAGCTGGCTGGTTTTCATATTTTTATAGTATATTATGAGGCTAATTTTATCGCCTTCTGCAATGGGGGAGATATTTTAACTGATTATTTCCCTTATAGCCTTTTCATATTCCAAATATTTGTGGTGCATATAATTTTTGTAAAATATTTTTATAGCTCCACTTTGGTCGTTAGTTTCGGTCGTTCTTTCCTGGTGCCAATTATTTATGGAGTCCCGCGTTTGGCGTTTGACCATGCGATTTGCAAAGTTATTGTTGATGAGGACTTGTGTAGACTTTTCGATCTCCCTGGTGGTTTCTCTCCATGTAGAGCAGTGTGTACGGGCGCGGCAGACGAAGGCATCTACCACAGATCTTTTATACCTGTCTGGGCACTCGCTGGACCCATTACGTCATAGACCCGGGTTTGTAGGTTTCTTATAAACCGTGGTGGTGTGTACCGTAGGGGTTTGCTGTACCCGAACGTCCAGGAAGGGTAAGGCACCGTCAACGCTGCGTTCGCACATGAAGTGGAGGACGGAGCATTCTTCAAATGTCTTTCTTAAAGTTTCAAGGTCCTCTTCTCTGTCGACTCTTATGAAGGTGTCGTCTATGTAGCAGTAGTATTGGGGAGGGCAGGGGATCTTATTGAAAACCCTTCCTTCGACGACACTCATGTAGAAGTTGGCAAATAGAACCACTAATGGGGATCCCATTGCCACGCCGTCAATCTGGCAATAAAGATGTCCTCTGTGGGTTGTGAATGGTGCCTTCTTGGTGCATATTTCAAGAAGGGCTTTACGGCTTCCTCGGGGATGTTTAACGCCTGTGTCTTTGTGTCCTCACATCTATATACTCTATCGAGGATGTGTTCAATCGTCTCGTCGACTGGAACGTTCGTGAAGAGGCTCTCAACGTCAAGAGAGGCGATGATACCTGTAGACGGAGAGTCTCGGAGTTTACGTAAAAAGTCGGTAGACGACTGTAAACAATACCTGTCAGGGATATATGGTGTGAGGAGTTCATTGAGTCTCTTCGCGATTTTATAATTTGGGGTTGGGATTTGGCTTATAATAGGGCGGAGAGGATTACCAGGCTTGTGGGTTTTTACGGTGCCATAAATATACCCTGGATTAAAGTCACCCTGGGCAAGGGGAAGCCTGGGAGCATTCCTAGCGGCATGGATTCTTTCGACCGTCCTATTAATGTTTCGTCGGATGTCTTCGATGGGGTTCTTGTTGATTTTTCTGAATTTGGATTGATCAGCCAGTATTTGGTCCAGTTTCTCGTGATATTCTGAGGTCTTGATGAGCACTAGGGCAGCAGCTTTGTCTGCCCTTCTTATTGTTATTTCTTGGTTTGCTTTCTAGTTTTTAGCAGTTTCTTTCAATTCCCTGGTAAGCATAGCGCTTCTGTATGGGGCACCTCGGTTGGTAAGGGCTTCTGCTAACAGTAAGGGCTGGAGGGAGTCACTCGACCTGACCCTACCTTCGTCCTCGAGGGACTGAATAGAGTCAAGGAGGACTTCGACCTCCAGGCGCTTGGCGTGTGGGTTTGGCTTTTTTTTATCACGTGGGTATTGAGCCCAAGATTAAGGAGATCTTCTTCTTCTGGTGTCGGTTTATATTCCGTGAGGTTGGTGAAATCATTCTTTTTTCGGGGGATTTGAGATCTTCTTGGTCTGGCTGGGGTTATTAGCGTGGGTTGGGTTTTTGTTGGGGTACCCACTTCCTGGGTGGCAGGTGCTGCAAGCCGTCCAGGTGACAAGACGTCCGTTCGTTCTCTCCCACTTTCTCTCTCTGCTTCTTCCTCTCTTTCTCTCTCTCTTACTCTCTCTCTTTCTCTCTGTGCAAGTTCCTCTCTCTGTCTCTCTCTTTCTCGAGAAAGAGAGAGAGAGAGAGGAACTTGCACAGAGAGAAAAAGAAAGAAAAAGAGAGGAAGAAGCAGAGAGAAAAAGCGGGAGAGAACGAACGGACGACATGTCACCTGGACGGCTTGCAGCACTTGCCACCCAGGAGGTGGGTACCCCAACAGAAAAAGTATCTCCTAAAAGTATATATAAAAGTAAGCATCAATAAGATATAAAATAGATTTGTAAAAATACATGTATATATATATATATATATATATATATATATATATATATATATATATATATATATATATATATGAACGTAAAACAAAAGTAAACTTATGAATTTCAATACCATTCGTCGAGTGATAAATTATTCCCCAAGGTCAAGGTCTGAAGGTATCAGAGACGGATAATCGGATTAAGTTCTAAAAAAAGAACTTACATGAATCGAGTATAATCCCCATTCAAAAAGGGAACTGGTTTAGGGCAAAATTTCTCCAACTTTCTTTTAGCATACGAGGACACTGTCATCAAATTATTTATATTTTTGACGATAGAAACCCGTATTTTAAGATTATGGACTAACAAAGTGTATGAATTGGTGCAATTACATTTTTGGGGTTGGTTTGAATGTTTGATTCATTTGGAAGTTACTGATTTAAATTTTTTTCTCACACAAAAATATTGTAAGGGTCATTCCTCTATATGTTATTACAAAATAAACTCGTTTTTGACAGAAAAATTTCCAAAAGACATAAATATTATCTCTTTTGATTCCCCAGGGGAATATTTTGTGTTGGGGGTTGTAAATGGGGGATATAACATTCCCTTCCTTTTAAAGTAGAAAAGGGGGAATCTCAAGTGGATAGCAAAAAAGTTCCCCAGTGGCCTCAACCAGCTAAGAAAGGGGGAAAAAGGTTGCAGGCTGTGAATCTGTCATCAGTACTTGAACTTAATTTAAGTATGATTCGACTATGTTTTGAGTCCCCCCCCCCCTACACACCCCCCACCCCCACCCCCGAAAACTTTTGCAGTCCGTATAATTAAACCAGAAGTTCCCCGCAGAGAGGCAGACAGAAAGAAGGTAAGAAATAAAGAGACAGAGAGTGAAAAATTTCCTCGGTGTCTTAATTTGTCAGAAAGTTTTAATAGACTTATTTCTGCGCTGTACTTAATTTTTTATAAATTTGATAAAGTAATTCACCTGGTGGCTGTTGCATTTTCTTATTGAGACTTAATAACGTTAGTTTTCTGAGATGATATTACGCCGAAAGTATATTAATAGTATATTAATGGAATTCTGATAGACGGAAAATACTGTAACACCTCAATGTAACGGACACTTTTGGGGGGTCTGGCTTTCTGATAAGTAACAAAGACCACATGTGACAGCCTCCACTTGAATATTTTTTAGACATCTACAGCCAACAACAATTCCTCGTAATTCCTTAACCTAAACAAACCTGTATACTTTTCGCAGAACATTCAACATTAAGAGATTTATTTTAAAATGTATCAAATCGAAAATTTTAACATTAGAAAATAATAACAACAACAACACAGCTGATAAGTACAGGAATTTACTTAAGTTCTCTTTTGTACTTAGAGTTCCACTTATACTTGCTGTAGCGTTTGTCTGATGCAATTGAGTTTCAGATACAGACATTAAGGAAATAAACACCAACAGTCTCAGGATTTAATTCCCGTTGAAGGATTTCATTCAGAAGGCACCCAAATTCATTTCATTCCCATCGAAGGATTCCATTCCCCCCCGAAGGAGTTCATTTTCCCGTCGAAAAAGAATTCCATTCCCGTGAAAGGATTGCCATTTCCCTCGAAGGATGTCATTCCGTCGTCGAAGGATTTCCATTCCCCGTCGAAGGATTTCATTCCCGTCGAAGGATTTCATTCCCGTCGAAGGATTTCATTCCCGTCGAAGGATTCCATTCCCGTCGAAGGATTCCATTCCCCTCGAAGGATTTCATTCCCGTCGAAGGATTCCATTCCCCTCGAAGGATTTCATTCCCGTCGAAGGATTCCATTCCCCTCGAAGGATTTCATTCCCGTCGAAGGATTCATCCCTCGAAGGATTCCCATCCCGTCTAAGAAAGGATTTCATTCCCGTCGAAGGATTTCATTCCCGTCGAAGGATTTTCATTCCCGTCGAAAGGATTCCATTTCCCTCGAAGGATTTCATTCCCGTCGAAGGATTCCATTCCCCTCGAAGATTTCATTCCCGTCGAAGGATTCCATTCCCGTGAAAGGATTTCATTCCCGTCGAAGGATTCCATGTTTCTCCGAAGGATTCATTTCCCGTCGAAGGATTTCATTCCCGTCGAAGGATTTCATTCCCGTCGAAGGATTTCATTCCCGTCGAAGAATTCCATTCCCGTGAAAGGATTCCATCCCCCTCGAAGGATTTCATTCCCGTCGAAGGATTCCATTCCCCTCGAAGGATTTCATTCCCGTCGAAGGATTCCATTCCCCTCGAAGGATTTCATTCCCGTCGAAGGATTCCATTCCCGTGAAAGGATTTCATTCCCGTCGAAGGATTTCATTCCCGTCGAAGAATTCCATTCCCGTGAAAGGATTCCATTCCCCTCGAAGGATTTCATTCCCGTCGAAGGATTTCATTCCCGTTGAGGGATTCCATTCCCCTCGAAGGATTTCATTCCCGTCGAAGGATTTCATTCCCGTCGAAGGATTTCATTCCCCTTGAAGAATTTCATTCCCGTCGAAGAATTTCATTCCCGTCGAAGGATTTCATTCCCATTGAGGAATTTCATTCCCGTCGAAGGATTTTATTCCCCTCGAAGGATTCCATTCCCGTCGAAAGATGCTATTACCGTAGGACTTCATAGTAGAAGGATTCTATTCCCGTCGAAGGATTTCATTACCCTCGAAGGATTCCATACTCATCCAAGGATTTCATTCCCGTTGAAGGATTCCACTCCTCCCGAAGGATTCCATTTCCGTAGGGTTTCATGTTCATCAAAGGATTCTAGTTCTGTCGAAGGATTTCATTCCCATCAAAGGATTCCATTCCCATGAAAGGACTCCACTCACCCCAAAGGATTTCATACCTGTCGGAGGATTCCATTTCTGTAGAAGGATTCCATTGGCACAGTAGTAACTAACTCTCTAGAAGGACTTCATTCCCATGGGAGGATTACAATTCCATAGTAGGAATTATTTCCTGTCGAAGATTTTCATTCCCGTTAAAGGATTCCATACCCATCGAAGGATTTCATTCCCCCCTCACAAAAAAAAAGAAAAAAAAATTCATCTCTAAGTACCTTCTTCTGTTTATCACGGGATGGTATCCTTCAAGAGACACTATTATCCTCTAGTGCCTTTCCCATACCAGAATTATCTCCATCCAATTACCTCTAGCATCCTACGCGCTTAAGCCTCTCCAGGAAAGAGACTCCTTTCATTATCACTTCCGCACAAAGGCCTTGGGCAGAGATCACCAAATGTCGACAGTATTAGTTCTGTTCCCTTTTAGAAATATTCTATTACAGGAGAACTTTCTTTCAAATTTTCTGTCCTGGTTCCACGAATTCCTGGAAAATATTTCTTTGAAGATTTTTTTATAGGAGGATTTCTTAGGATTGGATAATTGACTTGGAGTTGCATGGAAAATGGATAGAAATATGAGAAAGAATATTTTGCAAAGTCGGTCCGTCGGTAATAATAATAATAATAATAATAATAATAATAATAATAATAATAATAATAATAATAATAATAATAATAATAATTGTTTGATCAAAAATTCTCAACAATAAATATTGCAAAACCTTCTTGAGATTTACCATCTTATTTGTACGAAAGTAAAAGGATATAATTTTCTTTACCACAACAACAACCTTAATAATAATAATAATAATAATAATAATAATAATAATAATAATAATAATAATAATAATAATAATAATAATAATAATAATATAGACTTTCCACTGCCATAATAATTAAGAGAACACTTGCAATGTAACCATACAAAATATTTCTTTTTTTGCCCAAATAGTAATAATAATAATAATAATAATAATAATAATAATAATAATAATAATAATAATAATAATAACTAATAATAGTAATAATAATAATAATAATAATAATAATAATAATAAAATAACTTTGTGAGGTAAGAGATATACCAGACAACCTCCAACCCCCGTGCTTCTTATTTATTTAAGAGAACACATCCAATGTAACCATAGAAGAAAAAATTAACCCTTTTTATTTTTTATTTTAGTTTTTTTTTTCTTTGCAAGTTTCATTTTTCCTCCCAAGATCGTCGAGGGGGGTCTCTCCGTAGACGCAGGGGAAAAATAATTTCATACCGTCAGTTACCTGTCCGATTTTCCCTCGGAAGTAGGCGAATGGAATCCGATTTCCTGTGGAAATTCTACTCTCCTTTTTTTCCCCTTAATGCATCGAATAATGGCGAATTGGCTCAGTGTTTTCCGAGGGTAAGCATAGACCATTACGTTCTTGAGTTTAACCTGCAGTTATCTCTTTCTCTCCCCTTCTAAGTATATATATGTGTGTGTGTATATATGCACTCAGGGGCCTTATTTCAGTTTTTTGTCGGGGGCCAAAGACGGTTCGGAGAGCGAAGCGAGCCTTTTCAGCTGGTTTTTTTTTTTTTTTTTTTTTTTTGAGCTATTGTATGCGTTTTTTAAGCCACATAAGCAAGACATTTCAGCAAAAATTATGTATTCCCACTATTGTTTATTTATCTCATCATCACCACTGGTAAGTAGTAGATAGACAAGGAGAAAAATAGGCATCCCTATTGAAAGAAAGTATTCACCTCAGAAAGTTTACTTTCTGTGCCGGAGAGTGTTTACCAGGGAAAGTCCACTTAACTTTCTTTTCGAAAACAAAAAGTTAAAGGAGCCAGGACAAGATATTATTATACTTACGCCTTTCGTTTCAAGTGACGTCTCGTTTTTTTTTCCTTTTTTTTTGTTTTTTGTTAATAGTCTTATTAAATTGTTTTCAACCAAATGAGAATATCTAGCGGAGGCAATGATCGGTAGGTTGGTTTAAATTAATTATATTTTTCTACAGCAACAGGGGCTTATGTATTTCCTCTTATATACTTGTTATTAGCTTTCACAATATTTCAAAAGCGAAACTTTTCTTTTCATTATAAGATGAAGTTACCTGCAGTATTTAACTATAGATTTTTTCTTGTCAATAAAAAAATGGATTTTTCTAATATAAGTTTTTTTTTTTTGACACCATCAAAGTAATCAGCATATGGCGT
This sequence comes from Macrobrachium nipponense, assembly GCF_015104395.2. Classification (NCBI taxonomy): domain Eukaryota; kingdom Metazoa; phylum Arthropoda; class Malacostraca; order Decapoda; family Palaemonidae; genus Macrobrachium; species Macrobrachium nipponense. The sequence continues at coordinate 52,985,031 of NC_087207.1, forward strand.
TTCTAATATGTTTTTTTTTTTTTTTTTTTTTTTTGACACCATCAAAGTAAATCAGACTAAGCCATAATCGGGTACCTTGACAATAAAGAATCTTATGGAGAATTATGCATTTGGCAATGGAATTAAAAACACTGTTAATTGGGTAATTTGTTGGTTTTGAGGCCTAAAGAAGCCAGTACGCATCTGCTGATGAAGTCATATGGCACCATGTTTTTTAAGTCATATGACATGTTTTTATAAATCATATGACACCGTGTTTTTTTAAGTCATATGACACCATGTTCTTTTTTAAGTTGTATGACATCATGTTTTGTAAGTCATATGACACCTTTTTTCAGTTTTTCTCAAAAGCTTTTTTTTTTAAGTCAGATGACACCATGTTTTTTTTAAGTCAGATGACACTCTGTTATTTTCAAGTCATATGACAACATTTTTATTTAAGTCATATAATTCCATGTTTTTTTAAGTCACATGTTTTTCTAAGTCATATGACACCATGTTTTTTTTAAGTTATTCTCAAAAGCTTTTTCTTTTTGTCAAGTCATGTGACACCATTTTTTCTTAAGTCATATGACACCATGTTTTTTTCAAGTTTTTCTCAAAAGTTTTTTTTTTTTTTTTTTTTTTTTTGTCAAGTCATATGACACCATTTTTTCTTAAGTCATATGACACCATGTTTTTTTTAAATCATATGACACCATGTCTTTTTCAAGTCACATGACACCAGGTTTTTTCTTTTTTAAGTTTTTCTCAAAAGCCGTAGTTTGAACAAAAATTCCTTGGTGCTCTCCAGTTCCGTTACGTAACATCGTTTATTAACTTCCAAGTTAATTACGTTTTCAGTCTGGCTTTAACAAATTTCTGACCCCTTTTATTGGTGTGTCTGCTAATTACGAAACTCTACAGAATCCCGTAAGCGTGAAGGTAGTACTACCTCAAATGGTCCATTACAAAGGGAGGGGGGAGGGGGCCATAAACCGAAATTCCAAGCGGCCCTCGTTCTGAACATCACATTCCAGGGAGATCTCTATCCCCGGAACTAGAATGAAAACTCAGCTCTTCCATTCAGTAGTACCCTAAAACAATTATCTTTGTATTTTGATAACTTATTTACATTTTCACCGGCTCTTTTTCTTTTTTTATTAATTTTTTAGTTTATTTCTTCTAATAAACTTCCTAGTGCATTTATGAACACTGAAGTCTAAGGGGTCCACAATAATAAGAAAAAAAATAATTTAATACTTCATCAGTTTTTTTTTTTTTTTAGCAATTTGTTAGTTTATTTTTCCTAATAACTTCCTAATGCATTTATGAACACCAAATTCTAGGGGGCCCACAATAATAAAAATATTTGATAGTTCATAAGTTTTTTTTTTTTAGTAATTTGTTAGTTTATTTATTCTAATAACTTCCTAATGCATTTATGAACACCAAATTCTAACGGTCCACAATAATAAAAAAAAATTTAATAGTTTATCAGTTTTTTTTTAGTAATTTGTTAGTATATTTATTCTAATAACTTCCTAATGCATTTATGAACACCAAATTCTAACGGGTCCACAATAATAAAAAAGACATGTTAATAGTTCGTGTATAATTTAAAAACACTTTACAAAACTTTCGAACCCTTCACTGGATTCATCTTCTGTCCAAAATTTTGGACTGAAGATGAACCCAGGGAAGGGTTCGAAAGTTTTGTAAAGTGTTTTTAAAGTATACACGAACTATTAACATGTTTTTTTTATTATTGTGGACCCCTTAGAACATTGTATATACTCTCGTAATAGAGAGTTTTCCTAAACACCAAATTCCTAGGAAGCTTGAATTGCATGCCAAAGGCCCTTGTGTGTTTGTTTCATATGATTAGGTACGTCTTCGGAATAAAGATAAAAATAATTCATTTGTTATTTATATAAGATATATATATTATAGTATATAATATAATAAGTATATATAGATATATATCTATATTATGGATATATATAGATATATATATATATAAAAATATAGAGATATATATATATATATGATCTTTATATATAATATATATCTATCCTATAATTTAATTAATCTATATATATATAGTAGATATATATACCTCCATTAATTAATATATAAAATATAATACTAGTATTATATAGTTATTAATCTATATAAATATATAATAAATATCTTAGTATATATTCTATACTTAACTATATTACTACCTACCCCTATACTATTAATATCTTATATATATATATATATGTATATATCAAATACATATTGATATCCAGTTCATACTTCTTTGTTATTATAGCTCAGGACAGATAAATAGTCAATATACGTTTGTTTTCAACTTAGGTATTTTGTACCGAATACATGTAATGTATATTTATTTAACAGAGAGAGAGAGAGAGAGAGAGAGAGAGAGAGAGAGAGCAACTTACGTACAACGAAGATAGAGGAGGGGGTGTGGGAGGCTAAGTACTTCCCCCAAATGATTGATGGAGAGAGAGAGAGAGAGAGAGAGAGAGAGAGAGAGAGAGAGAGAGAAAACAACTTACGTACAACGAAAATAGTTGGGGGGATGGGAGGCCCAGTGCTCCCCACAACCCCCCCCCCCAACTCCCCAAATGATTGATGGGCTCATTCATCTTCCAGTCGTCGAAATTGCTGGATGAATCTCATCAATCGGAAGAGAGATCACATTACCACCAGCGTTTACGAATTCTCCCCAGCAACGATCTTTTAAAGAGTATAATATCTTATCCGCTTCGTAAGGTTGAAAGAACACGACTGGATGTTTTTATTTCATCCTCCAAATTTCCTTTCCCTTTTGGTTTTCCTGACGCATTTCATCTCGAAGCTGGGTACGGTTTGTCGGAAACTTCGGATATTTAAGCGAAGGTGCAACGCATCGCTGCCATAATACAATTCACCCTCTATTTTAATACAGGCGAGGCAGGAATTTAAGGAGAGAGTGTCGAGGGAAGATAGACAGGTAGAGGGAGTGCTGGAATGGTGGAATCACAGAAGTATGGTAATAAAGAGAGTATGGGGGGGGGGGGGGCGAGGTGTTGGGAAAGACTTCTGGATGAAGATCAAGACTGCGAGGTTAGTACAGAAGAGACAAGGTTGAACCGAGTACAAATATTTAGGTATCTTGGTTCAACTGTGGCTGATGATGGAAATTTGGACGTAGATAATAAGACAAAGAGTGTTGGTTTTGTGACCGAAGAATCAACAGGAAGGTTAAAGGAAGAGTGTATAAGAGAGTAGTGAGACCGGCTTTGATGTAGGGAGCAGAAACATGACCGGTAAAGAGAGTGCAAGAGAAGAAATTGGATGCGGTTAATATGTTGGGAGTGACAAAGAATGGACAGAATTAAGCATGAAAGAAGAAGAACTATTAAAGTCGTAGAACTATCAAAGAAGGCCAAGGAAGGAAGACTGCTATGGTATGGACATGTAATAAGAAGGGATGGGACAAATGTAGGTAGGAGAGTGATCATTTTAGAGTATTGACTGCCCTCTGAATTTTGTCTGAAAACTGAATATTTTAATGATTAAACGTATGAGCTTCTGCTTCAGCAATCACAAGTACAACTGCATTAATGGTAAACATGCTCGTGATTACATAAAAAGTTCTTTTAAATCTTTTACAAGTCCGTACAGGAACACATTGAAATGAAAATGAAGAAGAAAAACTGGAGCCTTGTCCATTTTTTTTTTATTCTAACCGCTTGGAAAACATGAAACCATCGTATGCATTTCTATGCAACTCTTTTTGACAATGACAAATATCATCCGACGGTTTAGTGCCATTTTGCAAGCACGTGTACGTCTGTCAGTATGTATGTTTGTGTGCATTTGTTCGTACTTGTGCGTGTGTGTGCGTTGTACGTCTGTCAGTATGTATGTTTGTGTGCATTTGTTCGTACTTGTGCGTGTGTGTGTGTGTGTGTGTGTGTGTGTGTATGTGTGTGTTGCAGTGACAGATGTTGCAGGAAGCAAAGGCGCCTCTTTTGTTTGTTCCATTCCAGAGGAATGTCTGGAACGATTTTGACTTCGAAATTTGTCTTTTGCTATGAGGACCTGCGTCGCATTTTTCATTTTTCCCTTCCTGTCTTCTTAGAGAGGGGACTTGTGCTTTCCCTTCCCGTCTTCTTAGAGAGAGAACGCAAAAGTCCCAATGATATTTAAGGCCCATATACACAGAACGATGGTCTGAACGATTGTCTGAGCGACTATCTGTATCGTTCATAAAAACACCGTGTATGGGCTTGTCTGAATGCAAAAGTGGGCGGAGCTTCGTGTCTGAACGATCTCAGCGAGAATCTGTCCCGACAAGGTTGCTGGCTTGCGACTTAAGTCTGTCATACACAGATCGTTCAATGTTTGGGTTTGTCTGCCGATATAACACTATAGTGCGCGTCTCTTCTAGAGACAATGCCATGTCTTCTCGAGACAAAATCTTTGTTCAGACTGCAATCGGTGAGGAGATCGTTCATACTGTACGAATAGTGTGTGAGTGTGTGTGTGTGTGTGTGTCGATAAGACAATCGTTCAGACAGTCGTTCAGACAATCGTTCAGTGTATGGGGGTGTGATGGTAATTGCTTCCTAGCAAAGAAAGATAAAGGAGAGGAGAACGCATTTTCGAGAAGTTCGGCAGCAAGGAGGCGTTAGCACATTGTGTTGGAGGTACCTGTTATCATGATGGTTCTAGAATCGGCAGGGGTGTTGTGGAACTCGTCGGGACGTGAGAAACGCCGCGATTTTTTATGCAATACCTCATCTAGATTCATCTAAGAAATTCTAGCAATCTCGGGAACCTGTGACGCTCGCCGTAGGCCCCGGCCCCGGGATGCCGTATAAATACGACGGAGGAAGTAGGAGCAAACAGAGATCGTAGAAGAGAGACACCAGTTAGTCACACAGAGATATCACACTATCAGTGAGAGATCAGCCACAGCAGAGATTATCCGTGAGAGATAAGAAAGAAAGGGACTGACGAAGGATCAGAAAATAAAAGTTGCTCGGGAGTTGGTTGGATACTGGTCTAGTCGTCTTCAGGTTTTGGGGAGTTCCTGCCTTAAAAGTAGACTATTTTCTGCAATACGAAGTCAAGAGGACGTCTGCAATCATCGTTTTCCTTTTGAGAAGCCGTCGCTTCGAATTACCCAAATTGACTAGCAAGTATTTGAATTGCCTCACTGTTCCCCCAGTTCATGCAGTGTAAGATTCTATCTTTTTATGTAAATAGGAGATACCATTCTGCATTTACCTTTGTTAGTAAGCTTGTAAATAAACCTTTGTTGTGTTAGTGTTTCTTTCTATATTCGTATCCCCAGTTTCAACTGTTGGTGTTGAAATATTTTTTTTTTTTTATTATTTCATATCGAACCTGAAGCGGACCTCTCTCAGAGGCCGTAACATTGTGTCGACCTTTGGCCAGGATATATCGGCACTGTAACATTGTGGCGACCCTTGCCAGGATATATCGACACTGTAACATTGTGACGACCCTTGCCAGGATATATCGACACTGTAACATTGTGGCGATCCTTGCCAGGATATATCGACACTGTAACATTGTGACGATCCTTGCCAGGATATATCGACACTGTAACATTGTGTCGACCTTTGGCCAGGATATATCGACACTGTAACATTGTGGCGACCCTTGCCAGGATATATCGACACTGTAACATTGTGACGACCCTTGCCAGGATATATCGACACTGTAACATTGTGGCGATCCTTGCCAGGATATATCGACACTGTAACATTGTGGCGACCCTTGCCAGGATATATCGACACTGTAACATTGTGGCGACCTTTGGCCAGGATATATCGACACTGTAACATTGTGGCGACCCTTGCCAGGATATATCGACACTGTAACATTGTGACGACCCTTGCCAGGATATATCGACACTGTAACATTGTGGCGACCCTTGCCAGGATATATTGACACTGTAACATTGTGGCGACCCTTGCCAGGATATATCGACACTGTAACATTGTGGCGATCCTTGCCAGAATATATCGACACTGTAACAGGGGGCCTTTAGAAGATGCAGGACAGAGGATAAAGGAAGAATGGGTTTGGATCCTGTAGGATGTCCTAGAGCTTGAGACTCCTAAAGGATGGGATGTCATGAGTAGCCTGACAAAAAGGAGTTAAGATCCTTGATTCTCTCTCTCTCTCTCTCTCTCTCTCTCTCTCTCTCTCTCTCTCTTTTGTCAAATTTGGAAGCTTTGCTGTCATTGCTAAATAGATTCATTTTTTACTCAAGAAGGATACAGTCAAATCAATATAACAAGATGAATATATTATTGTTTCTCTCTGAAAACTATTAAAAGCCATAATTTCCCTAAACGATTCCAGAGCTAATGCACGTGCAAATTGGTCGTGATAGCATAATGCTGTTATTAGCGGGAAAACACGTTCATCTTTATATCCGCTGTGATTTCTTACACGAAAATCCCACTTGCAATTGTGATAGGCGTTATACTTAAGGGAGATTACGATTACTAGCAATCTACGGGCATAACCAGCCCCGTTTCACGGGCAGAACCAGCTCCATTGCAAGGAATCCCTTCTCACCCCCACCCCCTTCGGAGTGGGGTGGGGGAGGTAGGATGACACCCCATTATAAAGCATCTTAGTGGTCCCCACTACAACCCTGCCTAGTTTCATGCCCATCGGACAAGCTGTTTAGCCGTGATTGAATGACAGACGGACGGACAGACATAATACCCATTAGAGTAAGATTTAGATATCTTTAGCAAAACATATTTCGAACAAATCTGCTAATACCATCCGTAATACCAGTGTAAACAAATTTCTAAACTTGAAAAAATAACATAAAAAAAGTAAATATATCTATACAATCCCATTTTCTGTGATATAAAATCTGGAATGACATCTCAAAAAAGAGCTATGACTATTCTTTTATATCTGGTATCAAAAATGAAATCTCAAAAGAGATAACCTACCTATTTTCTGAACAATACCATTTTCTGTTGTATAAAATCTAGAATAACATCTCAAAAAAGAGATATGATTATTTTTTTTATAACGGGTATCAAAAATAAATCTCAAGAGAGATAAGCTATCTCTTTTCTGAACAATGTTGCAATCCATTTGGACAGCACAACTAAAGTTCCTTGGAAGCATTTCCGGTCGAAAGATACCTCGAGGAATTCCAGAAACCTGGACGCCAGGTAGACTGGAAAATGTAAATACACTTCCAAAGAATTCTTTCAAGAAACGTGACCTCCATCCTAAAGAGAATTTAGGTCTGATTTATATTGCATGTTGTTTTTGCAATGTCCTTTCTTATAGCGTCTGTTTTGTTAAGATTTTATGTTACACCTGATTTGAAAATATTAGAGTTGAATTTATGATTCTTTCAAAACTATGACCTTTGACCTAAACTAGATTTCATATTACACCTGATTTAAAAATGTTAGAGTTGAATTTATTATTCTTTCAAATCTATGGCCTTTGACCTAAACTAGATTTCATATTACACCTGATTTAAAAATATTGGAGTTGATTTATTATTATTTTCTTTTCAAATCTATGCCTTTGACCTAAACTAGATTTCATATTACACCTGATTTAAAAATGTTAGAGTTGAATTTATGGTTCTTTCAAAACTATGGACCTTTGACCTAAACTAGATTTCATATTACACCTGATTCAAAAATATTGGAGTTGAATTTATGATTCTTTCAAAACTATGACCTTTGACCTAAACTAGACGCCAAAGTTGGATATGAAATGAAATTTGTGGCTTGTAATTAATGAATGTAAAAAAAATATAGTGGTGGGATAAAATTCGTAGTGCATTCTATTCAAAACATTTCGAATAACCAAAGCTATGCAGTTTGTTATTTTTGGCACAATATTGAAGAAAATTAATATGATGCGTTTGACTTTAGCTTCATATTGTAGCAAATTTTTATATGCATCTCTCACTGCTCAGTAACTCCCCAAGGAAATACTTCGGATAGAGCCAGAAGATCTAATATAATTAAGGATTTCGATGAATACCTGAAAATGAATATTCACACACTATTTCTGAAGCAAACCGGGAAAGTGTGAACCTCACTATGAGCTTGAACAAACAAGCCGAACAGAAAATGTTAAGCCATGACTGAAAACTCGCCAACTTTGAACCTATTCCCTTATGAGGAAGGAGCGGAGCACTTTCTCTTCTCCCCGAAAGTCAAAACAGAAGAGTCGTTTTAACATTTTCATGAATAATTCCTCCCTTCTCGCGCGAGGAGGAGGAGGAGGAGGAGAGGAGGAGGAGACAGAGAGTTTTCAGAATAATAGGTCAAGTGGAAGAAAGGTCATTTTAATATTTAATTGACAGATATTCGAAGCTGGAGCCCCATATTTGCATAATGAATCATTCCTTCTAATTAAGGGACTCTGGGTTTTTCTTTTTTAGATTTAAGACTGCGACGCGAAAGGAAGTTGTCTTAACGAGTCGCTTTGGCGATGAAAAGGGCGAAAATAAACCGTTTTGATGGAAATCTACAGCCACCAGATATTTATGAGGAGTTCGGAGTTCGTGCACTGTTTTGATGATTATATTTCATTCTATCTGATGATGATCATGTGTGTTTACCGTATGTAAGTGTGTGTGATGCACGGACAAGCACACACACATGCACACACACACACACACACACACACACACACACACACATATATATATATATATATATATATATATATATATATATATATATATGTGTGTGTGGTGTGTGTGTATGTATATATCTTATATATTATATATATATATATATATATATATATATATATCTATATATATATATATATATATATATACACGCACTAAGCTACAAATATCCTTTAATATTTGATTCGCTCCACCTCAGAATCAATATATTTTTCATACACGTTAACTGAAGGGGAATTATTATCAACTAAAAATTCCCCTCAGTTAACGTATATATGAAAATATATTAATTCTGAGGTAGAGGGCGAATTAGATATCATAGGACAATTTTGTAGCTTAATGCGTATATATAAGGAATCACGGTGATGTGATCAGACTCATTATATATATATATATATATATATATATATATATATATATATATATATATATATATACATATATGATATATATATAGATAGATATATATTTATATAATATAATATATATATCTATCTATATATATATGTATATATATATATATATATATATAATATATATATATATATATAATATATATATAGATATATATATATTATATAATATATATATATACATATACGATATATAAAAATAATATATATATATATATATATATTTATATATATATATAAATATATATATATATATGATTATAATCACTTTAGCACGTGATTCGTTTATTCACACATATCCACAGGTGAAAAATAAAAAATAAGAACAGGGTGTAGGTCCTGACCGGTTTCGGTTTTATTTTCAAGCCATTGACAAAGGACTGATACATAGTATTAGAATTCACAAGTATATATACTACCGAGACAGTACTGACGAACATACACACAACCGTTTGAGACTGCAGATCCACCCACAGCAGGTGTCAAGGTAGGAGTGGCTTTCAAAAATCATTGGCTAAAATTTACAATAAATTTCAAGGGATACTACCGCTTAGGGTACTGACCGTAGGAGACAACAAGTCCACACCTGACAGGTGTCAGGGAGGGCGGGGTTGAACATGTCATTACCACTACTGCCCCCTTTACTGTGTTTTACAAATATAATAAATCCTATTTCCATATATCTTTACAGCCTACCTTAAAATTTAAGCAGTGTACAAATTTTGTTTTTCTTTTGATATTAAAGATTAAGTTTATACATTCCTTGACTGATGTTCATATTATTGTTGTAAACTTTCTTTTATAAAACTAGATTCAATGATATTCCCTTTCCAATGATTATTAGAACACACCAACTTTTTTGCCCCTTCCAGTTAATAGCATGATTGTTTCACTAACATGTACAAATATACCACTATTTCCCTGTGCATATCTCACACATTGTTTATGTTGTTCTGTTCTTTTTTCCCAGTGCTTTCTCCGTTTGACCAATGTTAAAGTTGTCACATGACTTACACGGGATTTTTTATATACACACCCTTTAGCATTGTCGGGGTGGGAGTTCTTAATAAGTACCTGTTTCCATTGTTGTATTGTTTTTTAAAAAACTATTAACACCAAAATTCTTTAGGAGATGTGGGATTATCTTTCATCTTATTATTATAAGGTAGTACAAGCAAATTTTTGTTGTTGTAAGGTTCTTTTTGGTTTTTGATACATAGTCTTTTTTTTGCCGCTTCTAATGCATTGTTTTATTACATTATCTGGATATTTCAGTTTCGTTGCCCGTGTTCCGAAATCTTATCTATCTCCCATCTATATATTCTGGACTACATAACCCGTAGTGGCTCTTAGAAACATGGATGCAAAACTGATCTTTTAAACCTTATTGTTTGTCCAGAATAGCAATGTACATAGGAAAAAATATTGTAGTTTTCTGTAAACACTATACTAAATAACCCACTACTGTTTCTCCGTATGAGGACATCCAAAAAGGGTAGGCATTCATCTTTTTCCATTCCATAGTAAATTTAATAGATGATACTAATTGATTTAACCTGGCAAAAAAGTTATTACATCTTTCGTTCCCTGGCCATACACAAATTATGTTCGTCAACATATCTAAACCAAGGTACATTGCGTGGAATTATATTGTTTAAAATTTTCTTTTCAAAAGATTCCATATATAAATTACTTAGCACTTGGGGACAGAGGGTTTCCCATTGCCATACCCAAAATTTTTGTGAGTAGAATTTTCCATTGAATTCAAATTTACAGTCTTTTAACACATAATGTTACCTACCAATGGGTTAAGGATATCCTTAACCCATTGGTAGGTAACATCTCTAATGCCAATATTAAGAATAATGTGGACTTGATAGATAAACTAAATAGTGTACAAGTTAATAGTGAATCGAAATTGTGAGCTTTGATGTAGTTTCTTTCTATTCACAAAAGTGCCTATTGATGATTTAATTGGAGTTTCTATCGGAATTATTAGAAAAACAACTGGATATTCCATTTTCTAAAAGCACCTTAATTGAACTGATAAAATTATGTGTTAAAGACTGTAAATTTAAGTTTTCAATGGAAAATTCTACACACAAAATTTTTGGTTTTCATATGGCAATGGGAAACCCTCTGTCCCCAGTGCTAAGTAACTTATATATGGATTTTTTTGAAAATTTTTTGAAAAGAAATTTTAAACAATATAATTCCACGCAAAGTACCTTGGTTTGATATGTTGACGACATAATTTGTGTATGGCAGGAAACGAAGATGTAAATAACTTTTTTGCAAGGTTAAATCAATTAGTACCATCAATTAAATTTACTATGGAAATGGAAAAAGAATGAATGCTACCCTTTTTGGATGTCCTCATACCGAGAAATAGTAGTGGTTTAGTGTTTACAGAAAACCTACCAATATTTCTTCCTATGCACATTTCTATTCTGGACAAAACAATAAGTCTAAAAGATCAGTGTTTGCATCTATGTTTCTAAGAGCACTACGGGTATGTAGCCCAGAATATATAGATGAGGATATAGATAAGAATCGGAATACAGGCAAGAAACTGAAATATCCAGATAGTGTAAAAAATAAACAATGCATTAGAAGCGCAAAAAAGACCATATATCCACAAAAAAACCAAAAAGGAACCTTTTACAACAACAAAAATTTGCTTGTACTACCTTAAATAATAATAAATGAAGGTATCCCCACATCTCCTGAAGAATGTTGTGTTAATGAAGTTTTTAAAAACAATACAACAATGAAACAGGTACTTATTAAGAACTCCCCCGACAATGCTAAAGGTGTGTATATAAAAATCCGTGTAAAAGTCATGTGACAACTTTAACATTGGTCAAACGGAGAAAGCACTGGAAAAAAAGAAAAAACAGAACAACATAAAACAATGTGTGAGATATGCACAGGGAAATAGTGGTATATTTGTACATGTTAGTGAGAACAATCATGCTTATTAACTGGGAAGGGGCAAAAAAAAACTGGTGTGTTCTAATAATGCATTGGAAAGGAATATCATTGAATCTAGTTTTATAAAAGAAAGTTTACAACATAAATATGGACATCAGTCAAGGAATGCAAAATTTAAACTTATCCTTTAATATCAAAAGAAATTTGTATACTGTTTAAATTTAAGGTAGGCTGTAAAGATATATGGAAATAAGGATTATCATATTTGTAAACACAGTAAAGGGGGCAGTAGTGGTAATGAGATGTTCAACCCCGTCTCCCTGACACCTGTCAGGTGTGGACTTTTGTTTCTCCTACGGTCAGTACCCTAAGCGGTAGTATCCCTTGAGAATTTATTGTAAAATATTTTTAAGCCAAATGATTTTGAAAGCCCACTCCTACCTTGACACCTTGCCTGTGGGGTGGATCTGCAGTCTCAACGGTTGTGTGCATTTCGTCAGTATTGTCTCTGTAGTATATATATTGTGAATTCTAATACTATGTATCAGTCCTTTGTCAATGGCTTCAAAATTAAAGCCGAAATCAGGACCTACACCCTATCTCTTATTTTTTCAAACTGTGGACAATGTTTGTTTATATATATATATATATATATAATATATATATATATATATATATATATATATATTTAGAGAGAGAGAGAGAGAGAGAGAGAGAGAGAGAGAGATTCTTAATGCACTCCCCGTTAATTATTTCCCTGTTTCCATATTTTCTTGCGGGAAAAAATTTTTTTTTTTTTTTTTTTATCCTTGGAGGAGTCTCATACTTCTTGCCTTGTCATTTCCACGGTTGTGGCGGATGTGGGGGAGTTGGGGGGGGGGGAGAGAATACGTCTAATTAAGCAAAGTCTCACGGCCCGGGAAATGAGTCATTTCTTTCTGTCGCTTATGTGTGGAGAAATAATTTTTCTCTTCTTTTTTTAAGAGCTGGCGAGTTGCTCTTGATTGTCTTGGTGTGCGCATGCGTTGTAAATCCCTCCTGTGTTAGTGTTTCTTATGTATTCATTAAGTGGCTTTATTTCAATCTTCCTGACGTTGAAAGTTTCTGGTTATAACTGAATAAAGCAGTGCTGTTTGTGATTAGAAATGAGATTGTAGGTTTTTGTGCTATTTTTAGTGCTCAGAGTGTATATACTATATGTATATCTATCTGATCACGAATGTTTGAAACGTGATAAATGCATAAATAAAGTTATAAACCCTTTCTGCTTTGCTTACACCTTTATTTACATACTATATTTATATATATATATATATATATATATATATATATATATATATATATATATATATCTATATATCCAATGTATATAACCTGTTCGTTGATCTACTTAATATGCACTTACGTAATCACTCAAACAAGGCAGATAGAGATACAACAGAGAGTGAACTATTCTGTAGTAAAGAGAAAAAACATTCATTTTTTCATTTTTTCACACAACGAATAGGTTACAATGAATAAAACTATGCAACTCACTGTATCGTTCATTCGTTGTATTAACTCAATCATTCACAGTGGTGCACATACGCGATATTGAAGACGAAGAATCTGGATGGGAGATGTTTAAGCCATCAATAGTTCCCAGAGGAATATAAGCAGAGACAGGAAGTACCCTGAAATATAAATATTTCCCCTGAGTAAAAGTAACGAAGCCGGATATTAACTTCCATTGAGCAGAGCAATATATTATAGCATAAGATATCAATATTTGCCACCGGAAATTTGACAGAGATACATTTACATTTATACACAAGAAAGGGGTCATATGATGATTCTTCCTAGTTATGTGATTACAGTGTGCCTTTCGTGGATAATTCTAGGTAGCATTAAGGAATATATATATCTCATTTTTGGGATCACAGCTGACCAGCTTCCTGACTTTTTTATATCTTTCTTATTAGTTGTTCAACTTCTTGGACAGCGTTTTATTTTCGTCACTCGTTTCAGAACAAATGGAACTCGTTGGTCAAGATGAAATAATAATAATAATAATAATAATAATAATAATAATAATAATAATAATAATAATAATAATAATAATAATAATAATAAAACACCAAGAGATGAAGGACACGATCAGGAAAGAATATATGCAGAGACTCAAGGCAATACTCAAGTCAAAACTCAACGCCGGAAATATGATAAAAGCCATAAACATATGGGCAGTGCCAGTAATCAGATACAGCGCAAGAATAGTGGAATGGACGAAGGCAGAACTCCGCAGCATAGATCAGAAAAGAAAACCAGGAAACATATGACAATACACAAAACACTACACCCAAGAGCAAATACGGACAGACTATACATAACACGAAAGAAGGAGGGAGTGGACTACTAAGTATAGAGGACTGCGTCAACATGGAGAACAGAGCCTTGGGGCCAATATCTGAAAACCAGTGAAGACGAGTGGCTAAAGAGTGCATGGGAAGAAGGACTAATAAAAGTAGACGAAGACCCAGAAATATACAGAGATAGGAGAATGACAAACAGAACAGAGGACTGGCACAACAAACCAATGCACGGACAATACATGAGACAGACTAAAGAACTAGCCAGCGATGGCACATGGCAATGGCTACAGAAGGGAGAGCTCAAGAAGGAAACTGAAGGAATGATAACAGCGGCACAAGATTAGGCCCTAAGAACCAGATATGTTCAAAGAACGATAGACGGAAAAATAAACATCTCTCCCATATGCAGGAAGTGCAATACGAAAAATGAAACCATAAACCACATAGCAAGCGATGGCGGCACTTGCACAGAACCAGTACAAAAAGAGGCATGATTCAGTGGCAAAAGCCCTCCACTGGTGCCTGTGCCAAGAAGCATCAGCTACCTTGCAGTAATAAGTGGTACGAGCACCAACCAGAGGGAGTGATAGAAAATGATCAGGCAAAGATCCTCTGGGACTATGGTATCAGAACGGATAGGGTGATACGTGCAAATAGACCAGACATGACGTTGATTGACAAAGTCAAGAAGAAAGTATCACTCATTGATGTCGCAATACCATGGGACACCAGAGTTGAAGAGAAAGAGAGGGAAAAAAATTGATAAAGTATCAAGATCTGAAAATATAAATAAGAAGAATATGGGATATGCCAGTGGAAATCGTACCCATAATCATAGGAGCACTAGGCACGATCCCAAGATCCCTGGAAAGGAATCTAGAAAAACTAGAGGCTGAAGTAGCTCCAGGACTCATGCAGAAGAGTGTGATCCTAGAAACGGCGCACATAGTAAGAAAAGTGATGGACTCCTAAGGAGGCAGGATGCAACCCGGAACCCCACACTATAAATACCACCCAGTCGAATTGGAGGACTGTGATAGAGCAAAAAAAAAATAAATAAATAATAATAATAATAATAATAATAAGTTAATAATTAAGAATAATTAAGAATAATGCTAATAATAATCATTATTATTATTATTTATTATTATTATTATTTATTATATATTGCAATACAAGACATAATAATAATAATAATAATAATATAGATAATTAATAATAATGATTATTATTTTTATTACTCATTCTTATATTAATTATTATTATTATTATATTATTATGATTATTATTATTATTAGCATTTCTTGTATTGAAAATATGTAATAATGATAATAATATCTTTTTATTAAAAGTAGATTTGATAATAATAATAATAATAATAATAATAATAATAATAATAATAATAATAATAATAATATCTAATACTGAAAGTATGCACAACCAAACCTACTTCATATGTTATTCATTGCTTATCATATATTTTCTACTATGCAGTGTAGCTTTATATGCCTGTACGTTCGTCAAAAATCCTTGCGAGGTGTAGACGGGTTCATTATAATAAAAATCGGATATATTTCGGATTTCCTCGACGTAAGCGCCATAATGAGGTGCTTGTTAGCCAGATTCGGCTTCCCTGCGTCACCCGGGAGTCAATATTGCATCATGATAAGAATGACTATATTTTTCGCTTTCATATAAGTGACTCGCTAGTGGTTTTTTTTAACTATTATGATAAATTCGTAAAGTAACTAGGTCTACGGGCATAACCAGCCCCGTTTTCAGGGAGTCCCTTCTCACACCCCCACCCCCCTTCGGAGGTGGAGGGGAGGTAGGATGAAACCCCTATAATAAACCCTCTTAGGGCTCCCCGCTATAACCCTGCTAAGTTGCATGCCCATAGGACCAGGCGTTTGGGCGTGATTGAATGACAGACGGACGGACAGACATAACGCCCAATATAGTATAGTAAGAATTATTATTCAGAGGGTAAACCCCTATTCATATGGAACAAACCTACAGGGGCCATTGACTTGAAATTCAGGATTTCAAGGAATAAGGCGCTCATTTGAAAAGTTACAGAAGATAATAGGAAATACAGAAACAGGAAATTAGTTAATGTTATTTATTGTTATTAATATTATTGAGGAGATTAACCCTTATTCATATGGAACAAGCCTACAGGGGTCCTTGACTAGAAACTCAAGCTTCCAAAGAGCGTATTCATTTGAAGAGATACAGAAGATAATAGGATATACAGAAAGATGATATTTGGTATTATTATTATTATTATTATTATTATTATTATTATTATTATTATTATTATTATTATTATTATTCAATGTTTTCATTGGAACAAGCTTTTAAAGGACCAATGACTTGATTCAAGCTTCCAGAATTTTTTGTGATATTTGAAGAGATACGGAAGATAATAGGATATTCAGATAGATGATTTTAGGTATTATTACTATTAGTATCATTATTATTATTATTATTAGCCCTTATGCATAGTTATGGAACAAGCCTACAGGGACCATTGACTCGAAGTTCCATCTTCCAAAGAATAGGATGTTCATTTCGAAGAGGTCACAGAAGGTAATAATAGGATATATACTTTGATTGAAGGGCAACTACTGGAGCAAGACAGTATTAAAGAAGCTGAACAGCTGAGAGAGGGGGTTAAACCATAGAAAGCAGATGAAGACAGAAAGCGGTGCAGCTTAGTTTACGCCGCACAGGACGGACTGTAGGCAACCACTTTTCGACGGGAGATTATTCAAAGAAGTAGAATAATGAATAATCTTACCACCAACGAGCACCAGGAGTGACCCAGCAAAAGCCTGGATTCCCAGGACGGCTATTTCGTTGGCTGACCTGTCGGTGGTCGGGGATCGCAGGCAGTTGGTGGCGTTGGTCAGGCGCTGGTCGAACCAGTTCTGGAGGATTCCCGATTCCTTCAAGGCAGCGATGCTGGTGGCGGAGAAAATCGAGAATTAAGTCCCATCCCGTGAGAGCTTTGTTAGGATCATTTCGCCCTTTCATAAATTGATAGAGGATTGTTGCATTGATTCGAGACTGAGTATTGACTGGAGTATTTATGCTGGATAGTACTAGGGTAAATGTCACTGAAAATTCACCTTCTCACTCGATACTTCATTGGTGAAGCAACAACAAACCCAAACCTTTAAGCAAACCTTTCAAAAGATCGAAGTGTCATTAAACAAAATGAGATTTAGGGCACTGCCTTTCGGACTTTGATAAGCATGTGAAGTCTTCATGAAATAAGTGTTCAAGGCAGTTCAAGGTCGTTCAAGGCAGTATTGGATTAAAAATTGCCTTGAACACTTATTTTATGAAGACTTCACATGCTTATTATAGTTTGTAAGGCAGTGAGCTATATGACACTCCCTTACGAACTATAATGAACATGTGAAGTCTTCATAAAATAAGTGTGAAGGCAGTTTTGAATCCAATATGGCGTCCCCCCCAAATAATGGTGAATCGTCTCTGCGATAGGACATATCCTTTCCAGCGCTCATTTAACGGTGTAGTGAGCACACTTTGCATAAATATGTCATGTTTATCGATATGACTCAAGATTTTAGTCGTAATAAGAACAATGAAACATCATTTCGTCTGAGTTTTTATAAAGGATAATACAATAGACAGTCCCTCAGTGGAAAAGTCACATTTAGCCCATATAACTGTGCTTCCAAAATACAGTCAGTCTCACGAAAGACTTAGCCATTAGGTTCTGAAAATAGACATTTTCTCGGCAATAGATATTCACTTCTTCTGGGCTTTTCTAATGGGTTTCAGATACGAATTCATTTAGCTAAAAGAACCATATTCCTCTGATTTTTAGATTAGTCGAACCTTTTCAAAATTGCCCACATATTACTGGTGTTTCCAAAGCATGGAGAATCAGTTTTGAAATCTATACCCATAAATCATTAGAATTGACATCTCATTGCATTTTCAAAAGCAATAGAATTACTTGAACTTTTAAAGAATGGGGATTCATATTGGGAACACTTGGTCCTGCCCTTGCATTTTCTAAAGTAATAGAATTACTTAAGCTTTTAAAGAATGGAGATTCATTTTGGAAACACTTGGTCCTGCCCTTGTATTTTCTAAAGTAATAGAATTCAGTTAGAAAGAAGTTCCCTTTGCAAAGAACATACAAACATTACTTGAACTTTCAAAGAATGGGGCATCATATTGGAAAACCTTAGCAGTCATTTGATCACTAGGTTAATACTATATACCCTTGGCAAGGGATACTCACATATTAGTGGCTTTTCCAAAATATGGAGAGCCGATTCTGAACGCCATGGCCATCAGGTTGTTGGAGTATACGTTCTCGCTCGCTTTGTAAGTATGGCAACTTCCTGATGTACTGAAGAAGAGAAGACCAGGAAAGGCTTTTGAGACACCAGGTATGTGTACATCATAGCGTAGATGATTAAAAGTGATAAAGGCACAATTTAATACAAGAAAATAAATGAAGAGACCTTAGGTATGTGTACATCATAGCTTAGATGATTAAAAGTAATAAAGGCACAATTTTATACAAGAAAATAAATGAAGAGACCTTAGGTATGTGTACATCATAGTTTAGATGATTAAAAGTAATAAAGGCACAATAATAGGCAGGAAAATAATTAAAAAAAAAATATAGACCTTAGGTATGTGTAAATCATAGAATAGATGATTAAAAGTGATAAAGGCACAATTTAATACAGGAAAATAAATTAATAGACCTTAGGTATGTGTACATCATAGTGTAGATGATTAAAAGTGATAAAGGCACAATTTAATACAAGAAAATAAATTAATAGACCTTAGGTATGTGTAAATTATAGAATAGATGATTAAAAGTGATAAAGGCACAATTTGATACAAGAAAATAAATGAAGAGACCTTAGGTATGTGTACATCATAGCTTAGATTATTAAAAGTGATAAAGGCACAATTTAATACAAGAAAATAAGTTAATAGACCTTAGGTATGCGTACATCATAGAATAGATAATTAAAAGTGATAAAAGCACAATTTAATACAAGAAAATAAAGTAACAGACCTTAGGTATGTGTTCATCATAGAATAGATGATGAAAAGTGATAAAGGGACAATTTAATACAAGAAAATATATTTTAAAAAAAACAGTTCTGCTCAACTCAGAAGTACGATTTCTGAATGATGGGTAAAATCTTGCTCTCTAGATATTTCTCAACCGAAGAGGACCTATTCCTCTGAGATTCACCATACATCATAATACACATGCTGGTTCATCTTATTCTGCATGTATATACTCCCATTGGAACCACAAGTCCACACCATCTGCCTGACACAACGTCAGCCACCTCCTCCTTCAGTTAAATCTCTTAGCAACATCTATAAGATCATGAAGTCCCATTGCATCTATAAGATCCCTGAAGCTCCATTGCACTTATTCTATCTATAAGGTACTTGAAGCCCCCATTCCATCTATAAGGTACCTGAAGTCCCATTCCATCTATAAGCTACCTGAAGCCTATTCCATCTATAAGATCCTAAAGTCCCATTCCATGTATAAGATACCTGAAGACCCATTCCATCAAAAAGATATAAAGAACATTCCATCTATAAGATACCTGAAATCCCATTCCATCATGGAGAGAAGAGATACTTCTTCGCAAATTATTGCGTAGTCTCCCCTGGCAACTGCCATAACGCTGTCAAAGCAAGAGTTGATTTTGCCTCCCAGTCCTCTGAAAGCCTTTTGATGTATGGCGTTGTCAGATTCCTGTTTGTAAGAGAAAAACGGAGCTAAAAGAGACCATGTTATCGTAGTTCAACAATCTATAAAGATGATTTAAACATTTAGATGAAAGGTATTAATTTGCATGTGCATTTTCTTTCTTGTCAGAAAGTATTTTCCAAAATCTGATACTGAGAAGCAATTAATCTTTAAAATATACAGACAGAGAGAGAGCGCAACATACTTTCAAGAAATTCAGGATGAAAGTTCCCGGGATCATCCTCCAAGGAATGTCCTTTTGTGAGACCAGATCCTCGAGGGAGTCCACGGGAATGGTCACCTTAGGGACAGTCAGCATGGCTGTGAGGATTCCGCTGAAGCTGGAAACGAAGACGAGGGAAGCCAGGAGCCAGGTGGCCACGAGGACCCTGGCTCCGTCTCGCTTCGGGATCCACGGGGAACCTGAAGACAGTTTGGTTCTTATGTTATTATTACTGGATAAAGGGCCTTCAGTGATATCCATATATATGAGTCTTATCACATCTCTGTGAACTATATACATACATTAAGCTACAAATACAATTTAATATCTAATTCGCTCTACCTCTCATTTAATATATTTTCGTTTGTGTTAACCGAATGGGAATTTTTTTAGTTGATGAGTAATTCGTCGGCTCATGGGCGCGAACCTCGGAACCAAGAATTCAGGACTTACATTGAAACTCTTTACCAACAAGGCTATCACGAGAGGATTGATGCAGACTCTAAAACAACGAATACCTGAGCGCCAGGGGAATTTGCATGTGAGAGGTGGAGTTAATTTATCTATACCTCTCGTGATAGCCTTGTGGATTAAGAGCTTCAACTGCGCGTCCTGAATTCTTGGTTCCGTGGTTTGCGCCCATCTCAATGCATAGCAAGTTTCTGGCGCATACTGTAAATGTATTATGATAAATAAAAACTGGTTTAATTTTGCATCATTAGTAATCAACTACAGCATTGTGAATCCCAAAAAAAGAACAATGCTTACCGTAAATGTATTGAGAAAGAAAAATATATGAACATTGCATCACTTACCCTCTTGGGTTATTGCTTTCAAAGCCCACTGCCAAGAATTGGATGCTGCATCAGCTGATTCAGAACCGAAAATCCTGGTTTCCATTATCTCCACGATTGCTACGAAGAAGCTGATGACTAGAAGTGAGCAGAGTGTACAGAGCCATACCTGGAATGATGTAACAAAGTATATTTTAGTTGTAAATATATATATATATATATATATATATATATATATATATATATATATATATATATATATATATATATATATAGTATATATATATATATATATATATATATATATATAAACTATATATATATATATATATATATATATACTATATATATATATAAATATACGTACATATATATGTATATATATATATATATATATATATATATATATATATATATATAAACGTGACAGCTGTGTGGTTAAAAGCGCTTTACTGTAAGTCCTGATTTCTTGCTTTCCGAGGTTCGCGCCCATGAGCCGACGATATTGTTATCAACTGAAAAAGTCGCCTTCGGTTAACATATATGAAACTATATTAGTAATTCCGAGGTAGAGCGCGTTAGATATTAAAGGACATTTGTAGCTTAATTCATGTATATGAATCACGGTGATGTGATTCATATATATACGATAATATAAGATAATACTATAGTGTTTTTAGTTTGATGTTATGATAAATGTCTTTATGAACAATTGTTAAAGAGTCAACAGTGTAGTTGTGAAACGTCGATATTAGCAATAGGCCTTGGCAAAATGGACTTAACCTCGTATGAAAACGGCTTCAGAAATCCCAGGACATCATTCTTGAGGGTAGGCCTGACTGTTAAGATGCCCACGTTTGTGTGATACACTGGTGTGGTGAGGCTAGTGACGTTGGCTCTCTCTGGCGAAATGGAGAATGGCCCTATGGAGAATTCAGCTTCCTAAGGGAAAAAAATGTATTATTATTATTATTATTATTATTATTATTATTATTATTATTATTTTATTATTATTATTATTATTATTATTATTATTATTCAAAGAAACCTCATAATCACATGAGTTAATAAAATAAAATGGAAAAGAAAATCCACAATAATATGTCTTTTTGATCTTGTTATTTAAGATACAAAGCAGAAAGCTTTCGATGACCTGCACGGTCCTCCTTGTCAATCTGAATATAATTACTAATACTACGTACCATACAAAAACTTTGTTTTATTTTACTAGTTTACAAATAGCCTGTTTCATGGTGTACATAGTTGGCTCTTCACGCTATCCCCTCGTTCTCCAACGGCAAACCAGCATAAATTTGGAACGAGTCAAAAGTAATTTTCAATAGTAAGGATACAGGTATTAGAAGGTTGGATGAAGGAGCAATTATTAACAGGGGTCTCTCTATGGAAGGCAATAAAGCCTTTAGGCAAGATTTTATTTTAAATGAAATAATTTGCTGTCAGTTTATGAGAGATTATAACAGAGAAAGCTTGCATAGTAATAACACCAATAATCTAGCCACCTCTGATACTGCCGCTGCCTCATCTTCTTTCGTTCAGGTAACAGGGACAGGTCCCGTGTCCCTTGTTGCAGGCGCGCAAGGTGCTTTGGACAACAGATCAAACGATACAAGAGACGAACCGTCACTTCAAAGATCTAGGCGATTAGCTGGTTTGCCGTTGGAGAACGAGGGGATAACGTGAAGAGCCAACTATGTACATCATGAAACAGGCTATTTGTAAACTAGTAAAAAAAACAAAGTTTTTGTATGGTCACTGTTAGTAATTATATTCAGATTGACAAGGAGGACCGTGCAGGTCATCGAAAGCTTTCTGCTTTGTATTTTAAAATAAACAAAATCAAAAAAGACATATTATAGTGGATTTACTTTTCCATTATTATTATTATTATTATTATTATTATTATTTATTATTATTATTATTATTATTATTGTTGTTGTTGTTGTTGTTGTTGTTATTTTCACTGATGACTAGGAAGAAGGGTCATATTATTATTATTATTATTTTTTATTATTATTATTATTATTATTATTATATTATTATTATCATTATTATTATTTATTTATTATTATTATTATTTTCAATGATGACTATGAAGAAGGGTCATATTTATTATTATTATTATTATTATTATTATTATTATTATTATTATTATTATTATTATTATTATTATTATTATTATTTTCACTGAAGACTATGAAGAAGGGTCATATTTATTTTTTTTTTCTCTCTCTATCACAGTCCTCCAATTCGACTGGGTGGTATTTATAGTGTGGGGTTCCGGGTTGCATCCTGCCTACTTAGGAGGCCATCACTTTTCTTACTATGTGTGCCGTTTCTAGGATCACACTCTTCTGCATGAGTCCTGGAGCTACTTCAGCCTCTAGTTTTTCTAGATTCCTTTTCAGGGATCTTGGGATCGTGCCTAGTGCTCCTATGATTATGGATACGATTTCCTCTGGCATATCCCATATCCTTCTTATTTCTATTTTCAGATCTTGATACTTATCCATTTTTTCCTTCTCTTTCTCTTCAACTCTGGTGTCCCATGGTATTGCGACATCAATGAGTGATACTTTCTTCTTGACTTTTTCAATCAACGTCACGTCTGGTCTGTTTGCACGTATCACCCTATCCGTTCTGATACCATAGTCCCAGAGGATCTTTGCCTGATCGTTTTCTATCACTCCCTCAGGCTGGTGCTCGTACCACTTATTACTGCAAGGTAGCTGATGTTTCTTGCACAGGCTCCAGTGGAGGGCATTTTGCTGAATCATGCCTCTTTTTGTACTGGTTCTGTGCAAGTGCCGGGCATTCGCTTGCTATGTGGTTTATGGTTTCATTTTTCGTATTGCACTTCCTACATATGGGAGAGATGTTATTTCCGTCTATCGTTCTTTGAACATATCTGGTTCTTAGGGGCTTGATCTTGTGCCGCTGTTATCATTCCTTCAGTTTCCTTGTTTCTCTAGCTCTCCCCCTGTAGCCATTGCCATGTGTCATCACTGGCTAGTTCTATAGTCTGTCTCATGTATTGTCCGTGCATATTATTATTATTATTATTATTATTATTATTATTATTATTATTATTATTATTATTATTATTATTATTATTATTTTCACTGATGACTATGAAGAAGGGTCATATTTATTATTATTATTATTATTATTATTATTATTATTATTATTATTATTATTATTATTATTATTATTGTTGTTGTTGTTGTTGTACAGAAATATAGAAAGATTTACATGAATTATGCCTGAACGAACACCATCTTGATATTCTTATGCATAATTATTTGGACAAATGTGTGAAGTGTTCAATTTGGGAAAAAGAACATTCATGATTAGCCATTGACATGAACATTTTACACTTCATAATTTCTCGAATATTTAATGTTGAAACATTGAAAATGAACACACCTAATAAGTCTTTAATGTGAACTTCGTTTCATTGTAGCATTTCTAAAAATATGTGAAGGACTCGCGTGACACAAACGTAGTGCTGGATTGAAAAAAGCGTTTTTTTTTACATAAAACATCATGAAAACACTGTTTTTAACAGCAAACCTTAGCCTAAAAAAAGTAGTGAAAACCTACATCATCCAGATCCCGGAAATTACTGAAAATTTAATTAATTTCATGTTGCCAGTAACGAGCCTCCTTTTCAGTGACATTGTTGTCAAAATGTAAAGCGTAAACGTTTGCTCGATCTTAATAAAAAAGACTGGCAGACAAGCAAACAAACAAACAAACTAACTAACTAACTAACTGGCAAACAGATAGAACTAAAAATCTGTATTTTGAATTCTTAGGCACAGATGAAATATACAAACAAATTAAAGAACCATTTAATAAAACCAAAATATTTACATACTTTTTGGTGATCTTTCTATGTATCTATAATTTTTAATGACTTGTTGAATTGATAATAATAATAATAATAATAATAATAATAATAATAATAATAATAATAATAATAATAATAATAATAATAATAATAATAATGATAATACTCTGATTCGCAGATATTACTTGATAATATGCATATCAAAAGAATTTAAGTATCAAAACATTCTAATTTAGTTTTTAACAAAATTAAGTAACTAACTCTTCAAGTACCTTTAGGATACTGACCTCTCTGTAAACCATTCCAATCATCCCTGTCCAAGACCCGTTGGGCAGAGGAGCTCCGTAATGGTTATCAAGGGGCTGTACTATCTGGAAACTGTTGACACTGAGTTAGAAATTTTTATTTTAAACACTGGGATTATTACTCTGTGACCTGAAGATGTGTATGTAAAGGGCCCCATACACTGAACGACTGTATGAACGACTGTCTGAACGATTGTCTGTACCGTTACACACTCAAGGGCCCCATACAGGGAACGATTGTATGAACGATTGTCTGTATCGTTCACTAAAACACTGTGTATAGGTTTGTATGCATGCAAAAGTGGTCTGAACGATCTCAGCGGGAATCTTTCAAGGCCAGACAATTGTTCATACAATCGTTCATACAATCGTTCAGTGTATAGTACGGTGTTGCTGTGGTTCGTTCGATTATTCATTTGTTAAGGGAATTCCGTTTGCTTATAAGTAAATGCGAAGGGTATGCTTGCTTCACACTGTTATTTATATACAAATAGAATGTATTTGACAAATAGTTTAGTATAAATTATACTATAAAGAAAACTAAATGACAGGGGATTTCGTGCACTTCATACGCATCTTCAGGGTACAATTCCTATGAGAGCAATTTCAAATATTGTTTAGGCTTATGACATAAGAGTAGGTCTTTTGCTTACATAATTTCTTTTAGGTCTTTGATGACTACAACCAAATTATGGAAAGTCATACAGTGCAAAAGCATAATTGGCTATTTTAAATTAAATATTAACAATAAATTGATATTATGAATTAAATATTTTGTAATAATGATAGAATAACTGTTACTAGCTAGTAAATATGAACAAATGTGTATAAAAGTGACCACGAAATGGTCAGAGATTGCTTAAATTTTCAGGATTTTTCTTTTTTTCCAATTCGTAGCCCAAGGTTTTGAGAACCAGTGAATGTGAACAGAATTAGGTCTGGATATTTCTTGGATGGAGGACCACCAATGAAGGTTAAATGCGATATGATGCAACATAAGCTCTCACGACTGTTTGGCCAGAAATGACCATAATGGTAGTGAAATCATAACAATAATGACCCGGATTATGTGCGATGATAACTCAGTGGTTAAAGTAAACGTTACTTACTCAAAGTTCATGACCTCAGAGAAGACTTTCAAGACTTTGCCGAGGGGCCCTTCCGGGATAAGAGTGTTATTGACACCTGGGATTAGGTACACCCACGGGATGGTCTGTAATGAGAAAAAAAAGTTTAGATATTTCAGAAACCGAGTAGCACCAATTACGAAAAGGATTTGTGGCTTGAGGATATGATCACTATGGACTTATACTACGAGAAGTTCCTCGCCGGACGAGTGGTTTTCGCGCTCGGCTACCAATCCGGTGGTGCGAAGTTCGATTGTCTGCTCGGCCAGCGCGGAATCAGAGGAATTAATATTTCTGGTGATAGAAATTCATTTCTCGATATAATGTGGTTCGGATCCCACAATAAGCTGTAGGTCTCGTTACTAGGTGACCAATTGCTTCCTAGCCACGTAAAAATATCTAATCCTTCGGGCTCAGCCTAGGAGGGCTGTTAATCAGCTCAGTGGTCTGGTAAAACTAAGATATAGTTAACTTTTTACCATGAGACTATGAACACCATGGACTTGTATCTGGATGGAACAAATTCTTCAGACTTGTGACTTGATGGTACAAACACTGATGTATTTGTGACGTGAGGATACAAAAGCTTCTAATTTACGATTGAGGTTAAAACAAAAAATACCTACGGACTTTTAACTTCAGGGTATGAATGCCATGAATGTGTGACCTAAGAGTGTCACCACTGCGTACTTGAGATATGAGGGTCCAAACATTACAGATTGGGACTTGAGGGTACTATTTGGGACCTGTGATATGTGAATTAGTGCAAAAAAAAACTACCTCACGTAATATTTTTAGACTTATATAGGACTGCTCTTAAATGAGGTATGGAAACTGGAGCAGTCAAGATTAAGCAATTGGTAGCGAAGTGAAAAGAGACCAAAGGAAATCAAATGAAAATTAAAATAAAATTTAAATAAATAAAACATTTTTTGCAGGAGCCAAAGAGCTTATAACAAAGACCCTCTCCTCTACTTACAATGCAGTGTGCAATGCATGATACAGGTTAGTGCCTCTTTAGAATATACCATCATCATTCTTGTATATTTGAATTGGGAAGAATAAAATAAGGAAAAATTTTTTTTTTCATCTTTGGTGCTATATAGGGTTCTTTTATGAGCTTCAGGGCAGTCATAAGTATGTTGATATATCGGGTATCAATACCGATGTCTGAAACCTACTTTTTCATCAAGATTTGTAATTTCAGTTATAAAGTAGACTGGAAAATGTGCAAACTATTAGAAAACTATATTCTCATAGCAAGAGGGCTTCTAATTACAATAGGTAAGCATGAGTGTACTGAAGAATATGTCATACAAGAGTCTCAACGTATTTTGTCCATTACAAAAGATTCTAGTTCAGAATTATTGCTGAACTTACCACCTGAATTTATTGTGGCGCGAAAACTCTCGAGCGGGAGTTGAAACGTTTTCATTATGAATATTCACATAAACGTTTGATGAGTATTTTTGTACCTCGTTCTCCCAAGTGTATAATTGATAATATTAGCTTGGCATCGTTGAATGATATTATATGAGGCATATTTAACTAATTATAAATAATAAAACTTTCAAATAAAACAAAATGCAGCTCGCAAATGTGATAAAACTACAGACGTCTATTCAATTCAACAAATTTTTTTTATATATCTGTAATCAGTCCCAAGATCTTTATTTATAATCACTTCCTAGATGAGATTAAAATGTCCAATATTTTTATATATTCATAAATTATATAATATCACATATATATATATATAATATATATATATATTATATATATATATATAATTTGTATATATATATACATATATATATATATATATATATATAATATATATATATAATAATATTGTATATATATTATATATATATATATATATATATATATATATATATATATATATCTATATATATATATATATATAAAAATATATATATATATAATATATTAATATAAATATATTTATATGGAGCTCTTGAATACCCAACACAATAACATAAACTCCACCATAGAACCTGAAAAAGATAACTGTTTACCTTTCTTAGATATAAAGATAATCAGAGATAATAATAAGTTTAATACTTCTGTCTATAGGAAACACACTTTCACAGGAATGGGGAATAATTTTAATAGTTCGTGCTTCATCAATTTTAAACTAAATGCCATCCCCACTTTGATCTTTAGAGTACCTAGGTATGCTTCTGATTGGGAATCATTCCACTCTGAAATAGAATCTTCACAAAATTATTTTTTAACTAACTCGTGCCCTACGGAGGTATTTTATAAAATGGTAGATAAATTACTTAACTTAAACTTCACGGAAAATACCCCTTCCTTTGATGTACCAAAACTACCCATATACGCCACTATTCCATGTTTTTTCAAAAATAAATTAGGAGGCCGTATCAAGAAAATTATTGAAAGAGAGTTCGGAAGTCTCAAAGTTAATCTAGTACCTATCAATCCTCTCAAAATAGGCTCA
>NC_087207.1:53019019-53039019 GCF_015104395.2 Macrobrachium nipponense
ATAGTGCTGCTGACTGTCATTACATATACACATATATATGTGCATATATATATATATATATATATATATATATATATATATATATACTATATGCATATATTTTAATATATATATATATATAATATATATATGTATATTATACATATATATTACATGTATATACATATATATGTTATATATATATATATATATATATATATATATATATATTTATATATATATGAATGTATGTACGCATATATGTATTATATAAACTTTTACAATGCCCCACTGAAATATATTCGATTAAAATAAACAATGAAATATATTCCCATTAAATTTTATATATACACGTCTGTGTATATATATATATATATATGTATATATGTGTACATATAATGCATATATATGAATATATAAATTTATACAAAGTCACTGAAATAAATTCCCATGATAAACACTACAATATATTCCCATTAGAAAAAAAAGCACTGAAATATATTCCCAGAAATATATTCCCATTAGTAAGTACACAAAAAAAAAACAACACTTTCAGCTTCTTTCCTTAACCTGAATCAATATCTTCTTTGTTTCTTCTTAAGGAGCCTCCATCAATTATTAAGTCACTTTACGATACTTACCAGACCACTGTCACTTTCTTTCTCTCTCCCGTCTGTCAATTCTTTCTTGTGCTTGTCAGTGACCCGTCCTCTCTCTCTCTCTCTCTCTTTCTCTCTCTCGAAACTTTCCCTCTCTCTATCTCTTGATTGAGAGGACGACTGACTAGCCAAATGTCACCCCCACCTCGATCTCCTGTCAAGGCTGAAACGGGTGCTGAATAGATAACTAAGGTCCCGTGTAATAAGATTGATCTTCTTTTAACAAAGGTTCCTCTGGCTGGCGTCTTTGACGAGCGAGAATGAACGCTCTTTTTCATTTTGTGAGAAGTTGAAAACTTCCTGTTTTTATTCTTTTTCTATTCTATTTTGCATTTTAAAAAATTTCTTATCTTGTTTTTTGTGAGAAATCGAAAAATTACTTTTTTTATTCTGTTTTGTTATTTTTTTATTTTTTATTTTATTTCATCCTATTTTATTTCATTTTGCTTCCCAAGAGCTGTAGCCATCGTCCTTATGAATATGTGTTGAGAATTAATTATCTGAAGTTTATTTTTACTATTTATTTCCTCATTTCGTGAGTAGTCGAAAAATTACTTTTTTTAATCTTTTTTCATTTTATTTTACTTTTTATTTTTTATTCTATTTTTTATTTTATTTTATTTCATTTGCCTCCCAAGAGCCGTCGCCATCGGCCTTACCAATATGTGTTGTTGAAACTTAATTATCTGAAATTTATTTTACTTATACATTTCTTATTCCATTGTTGTAAAAACAAAAGACATCGAATTGTGTATCTTTTGTTATTATGGTCGTTTTCAAATTACTTCCAAAGAAAACTTCCCCAAGGAAAACTTCTGAAAAAAAAACACAAAAATAAAACGAAAACTTCCTCAGAAAACTTAGAAGTTAGTTACTCAGAAGCAACTTAATGCAATTCGCTGATTGCTGGAACTCCAAGTCCCTTCCTTCCATCGTCATATTTCCACACTTTATTTTTATCATTTTTAAGGAAAAGGAGATCAAAGAAAATTGTGAAAACAATTTGAGTAAAATGTCTAAGGAAGAGAATGATATTTGTGGAAGTTTCATGCACAGGATCTCATCCCTGATAAACAGGCATAGTAGCGAATAAGGTAGCTGTGACTTTTAAACTGTTTACAGTCTGTCTAGAAACTTGTTCTAAAATATAGTGAAATATAGTGAAATTTTGTTTAATTGTGAGATTAGGAAGAGATAGAAGAGAGAGAGAGAGAGAGAGAGAGAGAGAGAGAGAGAGAGAGAGAGAGAGAGAGAGAGAATACAAACATGAACACATAATGAAGTGTATGTTTCAAATCTCATATAAAGTTTTTAATTTAATTTTCTTTCTCGTCATTACATAACCAGTCCTGAATACTAAATTTTCGATGCATATTAATGATACTTGTTTCATTTGTACAATCACATGCAATTACTATATATATATATACATACATACATACATGCATACATACATACATCATATATATATATATATATATATATATATATATATATATATATATATATATATATATCTAGTGTGTGTGTGCTTATAATCCTCGCAGGAACAACTACTGGCTATTTTGCAACGAGAGAATTGTACCACGAAATTTCGTGGCACTGTGGATTCAGATAATTTATACGAAATGAATTGTAAGCATTTAATTTGTAATGGGATAGACTATAATTCCTTCTCCGCTTGTGGGGACGTTTTAGCTAAAATATTCAGCTCTGGTGGGAAATAGCGGTTTTATCAGGGATGAGTGCTATTGTGGAAACTACAATTATTATTATTTCGAATGGAGGAACCAAACGTTTAGGATAGATATATATATATATATATATATATATATATATATATATATATATATATATATGTGTGTGTGTGTGTGTGTGTGTGTGTGTGTGTGTGTGTGTACGTCTATATACATATAAAGGTTAATGGAAATGTGAGCGTGTGTGTGCATATGTACGTATTTACAGGGAACAATAGAGAAGAAAAGACCCAAATTCTAAAAGTATCTGTCATGTCCCCCTCAACCATAACCCCCACCACCACCTACGCCTCAACTCACCCCGCCCCCCCATCCCCCCCAACACCCACCCCAATTCCCCCACCCCCGCTATCCGGGCCATCATTGTGACTTGAGGTGAGGTGTGCCAATGTTTCCATCTAATATTCATCTCTGGAAAAGTTTTCATCTCTTTTTTGTGCCTCTACATCACTTTCCCTGCCAGAGATCTCTATCAGGGATCAGCTCTTAAAAGGGAGGGTATCAGGGATCAGTTCTTAAAAGGAAAGGTATCAGGGGTCAATTCTTAAAAGTTAAAGTACCAGGTATCAGTATTTAAAAGTTAAAGCATCAGGTATCATTTCCTAAAAGTTAGGGTATCAGGTATCATTTCCTAAAAGTTAGGGTATCAGGTATCAGTTCCTAAATGATAAGGTATCATGGAACAGTTCTTAAAAAGGCAAGATATCAGGGAGTCATTTCTTATAGAAGAAGTGAAGAATATAAACATGCTGATGAAATTCGACCAGCCTTCGAGAGAAGTGGATCTCAATAATGAACTCTCGGCAGCCTTCTGAAATGGATCGCTAGTAGTGAAGTGCCTTTTAATGAATGGAAAGTCGAGTAGTGGAGAGAGAGAGAGAGAGAGAGAGAGAGAGAGAGAGAGAGAGAATTCGTATAGTTGTTAGTAAAGTTACATTAATAGAATTTTCAGCTTTTGAGAGAAATAGAGAGTTTGACTTTTTCTACTTATTAGAATTTGAGAGAGAGAGAGAGAGAGAGAGAGAGAGAGAGAGAGAGAGAGAGAGAGAGAGAGAGAGAATTTGTATAGGTATCAGTAAAGTTACAATAATAGAATTAGCATTTGCGTAGAATTTTCATTTTTTGAGAGAGATAGAGAGCGTCTGAATTTTTCTACTTATTAGAATTTTTGAGAGAGAGAGAGAGAGAGAGAGAGAGAGAGAGAGAGAGAGAGAGAGAGAGAGAATTTGTATAGGTATCAGTAAAGTTACAAAAATAGAATTAGCATTTGCATAGAATTTTCATTTTTTGAGAGAGATGGAGAGCGTTTGACTTTTTATAATTATTAAAATTTAAAAGAGAGAGAGAGAGAGAGAGAGAGAGAGAGAGAGAGAGAGAGAGAGAGAGAGAGAGAGAATTCGTTTAGTTATTAGTAAGATTACAATGATAGAATTAGCGTTTGCATAGAATTTACAATATTAGAATTAGTATTTGCATAGAATTTTTCTACTTATTAGAATTTCAGAGAGAGAGAGAGAGAGAGAGAGAGAGAGAGAGAGAGAGAGAGAGAGAGAGAGATTAATCTCACGATCTTCTAACATTGATTTATTCTGAATCCCATAAATACTGACACGTAAGGTCTCATTAATTCGCCTTGTGAGATTTGCTCTACATGAATGTTCGTGACCCAGAATTATGATAACGTCCGTGACATAAATCTTCTACAAAAAAAAGGAGCTTACGATAAGAGCCAGGCTGGTCCTCGAAGGCACTTTATGGCTGAAGAGCAAATTCGAAATAAGGTCATTTTTCCGTCCTGCTGCTAAAGGCCTCTCGTCCAAGCTTCCAGGATGTCTGCAGAATACAAAGCGCCTCATTTGTCCAGCTTATTATTATACCTCT
Source organism: Macrobrachium nipponense (assembly GCF_015104395.2). Lineage (NCBI taxonomy): Eukaryota > Metazoa > Arthropoda > Malacostraca > Decapoda > Palaemonidae > Macrobrachium > Macrobrachium nipponense. The sequence goes on from NC_087207.1 coordinate 53,023,296, forward strand.
GGCAGTGCGTTCAGGAATGACTTCGGATGCAGGAGGAAAAACGTTGAGAAAATAAACGCAGTAAACATGAAAGCGCCCAGTGGCAAATTATGAATCAGCAACCTTGTGAAAATATATACGAATGAATGGCGTGATAAACCCTGAAAGTATATTATGGTTCATGGTCCCAAAGAGATAAGAGAGGAGAGAGAGAGAGACAGTCAGCTCACGCCATGATGATTTACGTAAACGAATTCAACAGTCATTTTACTGCCGAGCCGTTTTTGACCGGGATGAATTACCACCTGAACGCACTTTTATCCGCACCGAGCTTGAACATTTCCACAGAGGAATCGTTATCTTCTGTTGTCTGAAAGGGACTGTTTTCTTGATTTACAGAACTCGCTGGAAGACGGCAAAGGAGATTAATGAGGCTTGTAAATCCTCCCTGCACGTAACTCGGCTATTTATATGCGCGTTTGATAGCTTTTACGGGGTCTAAGTGAGTGTGTATGTTAAAAAGAACGATTCGTTTGTTGTGGCTTCAACTGGGCTGGTTCCCGAGGACACCAGGAAAGCTGGGACTAGACCTACTTAGATGAGAATACACACACACACACACACACACACACACACACACACACATAAATATCTCCCTGGGGGTAGTGCTAAACACGGCGAAACAGTGTAGATGAATCACTGTTACGCCGTGTTTAGTACTAACCTTGAAATGGCCGTGTTTAGTACTAGCCCACGAATTGGTCATTGCACTCATTCCCTAGGGACTTCGTGAAATCCATGGTTTCACATATTATATGTATATATATATATATATATATATATATATATATATATATATATATATATATATATATATATATATATCTATATATATATATATATATACATATATAGGAAGTGATATACAAAAAAAAAGAACAAATTTGCCTCAAGTGTCCCCCTTGAAATATAATAAAGTTTTTATCATTTTTTTTAATTCCGCAGATGAAACCTATTCATATTTAACAACTAACCACCAAAGGGGCCACTGACTCGCAATTCAAGCTTGCAAATGATCACACGCATTTCGTAAAATAAAATCGGGAAACTCGCTAACAGGAACTCCTAGGATTCCTAATCTCTGCGGAACGTGATTAGATTACCCTTTGAATAGGTCCTGGAGGACACAAAAGGAAAAGGGAGCAGATTCCTATGGCATCTTCTTCCATTGTCCTTCGCTCCTACGAGAGATTGTAGTGCTGGTATGGTGAAAGGAGCTTCCGGAGTCCTCAGAAGAATGGGCGACTATGAAACGCCATCCCATTACTGTGATCTGTGGAACACCCCCGCCCGCCTCCCCCCCCCCCCCCCTCCCCGCCACCTCCACTCCCCACAAATCCCCCTCCCCTTTCCCCCTGTGGGGCCTTTTTTATGGGCTCCTTTTATAAGATGAATATATATATATGTGTGTGTGTGTGTGTGTGTGTGTGCGTGTAATATCACACAAGATTGATTCTGAAGAGACGAAATCCTTCTAGAAATTTCTCCTTCTCTATGATGTCTAAATGGATCTTCGTTGACTAAATCTGAAGACATAAGACCCTGATGTGCTCCTATGGCACCATCTTCCATATGGAAATCTGCAGGAAATGCCCACCTCTTCTCTATCCTATGGGGCCGTTAAGAAAAATATCCTTTTTCCCCCTCGGCCGTAAAATCCTCTGAATCTCGGATATAGGAAAGAGTCTGGGATGTTTCCTCTGTTCCAATATGAAGTGAGAGTTCCTGGGTACAGCTTTTAAGTGATCATCTGCTCTTGCCAAAAATGGCTGTCATGATTTCTTGCAGGGATAAGTAGTCTTTTGCTTCTAGCAACGAAGCCTTGACATGTTTTGATAATAAGGAAAAGGGTTTTCGTACGGAACTCGTAAGAAATTATTCATCTGGAAAACATCTTTATAAAAAGAAACTTCAAAACATTCTTTTTCACTTTTAAGCAGCGTTCAAATTTTCTCTTCATTTTCAACATATTTCAATGATTTTTCGTGTATTTACAGAAGCAGATTGTTATTTTCATTCTAGTTTCAAAGCGTTCCAGTGGTTTCCTTTCATTTTCAAGTATTATCTAGGGGTCTTGAAATTAAAAAAAAAAAAAAAAAAAAAAAAAAAAAGTTCAGAGCCAAGAATTTGCAAATATTTTTATTTCAAAGTCTTTGAATTTGAAAAATTTTCGCTATTTTTCTTGTCTTTTAAAAATAACAACTCGTAATATTCAGACAATTTTCAAGAAGCTGCAGTGACTCACTTTCAATTTTCAACAGTATTTCAGAAGGAGTTTTGAAATTGAAGAAAAAAGAATCTGTCAAAGTTTGCAATGCCACTAAACCAGAATCTTTTTTTTTTATTATTATTATTATTTATTTTTGGCTTAGGTGAGAACACTTTCCAACCTTTTAAGTCCATATAAAAAGAATTTTAAAAAATAAGGAAAAGTTTTACTATCATTACATTTTGAAGACGCTTAAACAGTTTCATTACAATGTTCAACAGTTTTTTGGGTGGTCTTATACTTTAAAAATTATAAAAACGAAGACAACATTTGCAATGCAGCGGAATTCAAACAACTTTCGGTCATTTTCTTGCATTCTATTAAGAAATTATTACAGATATTTATTTCAGTTCCAAAAACCTCCGGCGCTTTCTTTTAAATTTTCAACGGTATTTTAGGGATCCAAACTCAAATCTCTCTTTTTTTTTTTAAATAATATATTTATCCCATCTTTAAAATCTTTATATGGTGGTTCCCGTCATTTTCAAACAGTATCTCAGGGTTCTTTGGAATTTAATATTGAAAAACAAATTGACGTAATTTGCACCACGGCCAAACTCGAATCGTATTTTTCTCTTCATTTTTTTTTTCGAAAATGAAAAATAATATATTCATCCCATCTTCAAAATCTTTATATGGTGGTTCCCGTCATTTTCGAACAAATTAACGTCATTTGTAAGGCGGCCAAACTCAAATCGTATTTTTTTTCTTTTTGAAAATGAAAAATAATAATAATTCTTATTCCATCAGAACCTCTATTAGAGTGATTCCGTTCATTTTCAAACCGTTCTCAGGGTTCTTTGGAATTTAAAATTAAGAAAACAAATTTGACGAATTTGCAAGACGGACAAAACTCGAATTAATTATTTTCTCATAAATTTGTTTTTTATTTTTTTTTTGCCTTTTTGGAAAATGGAAAATAATATATTCATTCCATCAATCTCTATAGAGTGATTCCCGTCATTTTCAAACCGTATCTCAGGGTTCTTTGGAATTTAAAATTAAGAAACAAATTGACGTAATTTGCAACACGGACAAACTCGAATCTCATTATTTTCTCATAATTGTTTTTTATTTTTTTTTTGCATTTTGAAAATGGAAAATAATATATTCATTCCATCTTCAAAATCTCTATAGAGTGATTCTCGTAATTTTCAAACAGTATCTCCGGGTTCTTTGGAATTTAAAATTGAAAAAGGAATTGATTTAATTTGCAACGCAGCCAAACTCGAATCTCATTATTTTTTCATATATATTTTTTGCATTTTGAAAATGAAAGATAATATACTCATTCCATCTTCAAAATCTCTATAGAGTGATGATTCTCGTTATTTTCAAACAGTATCTCCGGGTTCTTCGGAATTTAAAATTGAAAAAGAAATTGACGTAATTTGCAAGGCAGCCAATGTAGAACTTTTTTTTTTTTTATTAGCCTAAGCGAGAAATTGAGAGAAAGGACGACAGACTCAGCTGTTTCATCCCCCAGAGCTGCTTTCATAAATGTTGGCTGTCGACAATTGGGGGAAATTTATGGTTATTAGCTGTCGTAAATTCCTCTGTTAAAGGGCTGTTCTCCAGCCACAGGAGAGGGGTGGGGGGGTAGGAGATTCATATATTATACATGGCGCATTCTGCCTTATTACGTCATCCTTCGGGGCACTTGTGGAATCTGGCGAGGAATTGTGGCATTATCTCTCGGAATGCCCCATTCATTCCTAATACCCATGCCCGATTCCCGCTGATGAAAAGAGTTAATTGGTTGCTTACGAATTTTATCAATAACCTCGCAATTCAAATGAGGATCATCCATATCTCCCCACCAGACTCAAAATGGTCGTATCTCTTTCTCCTTATTCAGACGTATGTAAATGTCAAATTCTTATTTATATACATACGAGCGCCTCAGTGGCGTGTTCGGTATGGTGTTGGCATGTCACCTTGGTGGCCGTGAGTTCGATTCTCTGGGATTCCATTGAGGGGTGAGATATGTGCATTTCTGGTGACAGAAGTTCACTCTCGACGTGGTTCGCAAGTTACGATAAAGCCGGTGGTCCTGTTACTGAATAACCAAAGGTTCCATGTAATGTAAAAAAAGACCATACAAACAAACAAACATATATATATTGTGTGTTTGTTTGCTTCAATTATTATATACGTATATATATATATATATATATATATATATATATTATATATATATATTGTGTGTGTGTGTGTGTTTGTGTGTCCCCAGTATGATAAACCATTCAACATCCTTTGACAATGCAATCAGTATCACTTGACCTTTGGAAAAAGTTCTGGGGCAATCAGTCACTAATATCTGGCGTAAACTGAATCATGGATCAAGAGATGCGTCCAATTTTCGAGAATTAACTCGGGAAAATCCCTCCGTAATCCTTTCTTTGAGGGATTTATATCAGATCGTTTTTCCTTTTTTTTTTTTTTTTTTTTTTTTTTTTAGTTTTTTTTTTTTTTTACATCGCCACCTCAGAGAAGAACTAAGTCGAATTCCGATTAAGTTGCGTCGATGACGTTTTTTCAGGACTTAAATGGAAAGGAAAGGTCAAACTAATTATCTTTTAAATTCATGCTTTTTTTCACATTGTGGGAGTGTTTGCGAATATTCTTATTTTTAAAGAGAGAGAGAGAGAGAGAGAGAGAGAGAGAGACTTCAGTTTCAACATAACCTGAATCCTTACATTTTTTACAACGGCAGGCAATGTTGCTGCACCAGTTTAGATTAGGAGTGAGAGAGAGAGAGAGAGAGAGAGAGAGAGAGAGAGAGAGAGATAAAGTTTCAAACTGAAATTTGGAAAATACAATAAAAAGAAATTGACCTGGAAAAAAAGACAGATAAAAGGTTTAATAAAGGAAGTGAAATAAATTATTTTTTAAAGTGAGAGAGAGAGAGAGAGAGAGAGAGAGAGAGAGAGAGAGAGAGAGAGAGAGAGAGAGAGTTTTAAACTGAAATTAGAAAAAGGAAAAAATAAAAGAAAAATCTACTTGTAACAACAGACAGACATAAGGTGTAATACAGGAAGTGAAATCAATGTCTTTTGAAATGAGACATACAGAGAGGTGAGAAAAATTTCCCAATTAATAAGAGTAATAACGATGGTTAAATATACAAAATACATTAATAATAGCAGAAGTAACTCAAGAGTATAACGATTACATCAGAGCAACTGAACCAGCAGAATGGATAAATATTAAGACTGACCAGATAAGGAATAAAAAAAATCATAAACATTTATGTAAAACGATACGATTTCCTAATTGAACAGTCAAATTCTATAGGTTACTGATTTGTATGCAAATGAGCTGGAACTCTGAGGAAATACATTGCAGCTATTACGCAAATAAAGCTGATTTTAGAAACAAAACTGAAAAATTATATATATATTTCTTTCGGAATTTCAGAATGTCACCTCCCGTCTCACCAAATGCGAGAAAATTGAAAAAGAAAAAGAGAAAAAAGATACAGCAGAAGTGCAAGGACTCATCCTTTAATCAGGAAGATGTCATTCAAAATTGACTCACTTTCTGGCCTCGTGGCGTCAGAATTTCTCAAGAACCGTTCAAACGATTTTTGTCAAAATTGTCAGTCTCTTGTTGAATGTTGATACGAAGTGATTTTGGCGAGTGATTGCCAGCAATATACTAAAAGCTCTTTAGATAAAAGATACGGAATAATTCATAAAGATTGTTTGTCATTTTGGAATCATATTTTAGAAGTTTTATTAATACTAGCAAACATACGTATACAGAAATTATGTATGAAAATTCGTAAAGTAACTAAGTCTACGGGCTTAACCAGCCTCGTTTCACGGACGGAACCAGCTCCGTTTAAGGGAAGCCCTTTTCACCCACACCCCCTTCGGAGAGGGGGTGGGGCAGTAGTATGAGACCCCATTATAAACCATCTTAGGGGTCCCCACCTTAACTCTGCCAAGTTTCATGCCCATCGGACCAGCCGTTTGGCCGTGATTGAATGACAGACGGACGGACACACATTATAGTAAGATTTCAGAATAGGCTAATGGATATTAGCCAGGGTCTTTATCACTTCTTTATAAACTCAAATAATTCACAGGTTCGATTCCTGCTCAGGGTAGGTGCATTTACGCATAATACCCCTCATGTATAATTTATTGCCTAGGTGAAGTGAATTCACTGTTGAGGGTAAAGGGCCCTTTTGTGGCTTAATATATCTATAAGTATGAGAAAGTCGTTTGTGAGTTAGCGACAGAATATATAATTACATATATACATATATATATATATATATATATATATATATATATATAATATATCTATATATTATATATATATATCTATATAAGGGTCGTTAAGACCGAAAGATCTCAGGCAGGTCTCGTTTTTCATTTTCCTCCGTATCGTTACCTTTATTTATACATAGCATCACGTTTTATATATTTCGTGATATATATACATATATATACACATACATACATACATACATACATACATACATGTCCTTTCGGGGATATTGAAATCTAAAATTCTATACCCGAAGAATTACAAGTCCAATTTCTTTCCCCCGCTACGATTCAATCCCACCTCAGATCCTCATCTATTTTTTGCACGAAGAAGATGGATGGATGGACGAACGCTTAAGCAATATCAAATATTGCTCTCCGGGAGCAATTTCCCCACGCCTGCAAGCTCAGCCATCAAGAATCAGCCATCTCTCCACTTCTGCTGTCTGATGGCTGAAGCCACAAGAGAAAAAATGCTGTTTTGATATATTTTATTTCCAATCAGCCGCATTTCGGTTATCGAGGTCATCCTCAGGACTGACAGCCCCTAGATACTAATTCCGGATCGTTATGCGGAATGTTACATAGGAAAACATATGAGCAAAACATTCTCTCTCTCTCTCTCTCTCTCTCTCTCTCTCTCTCTCTCTCTCTCTCTCTCTCTCTCTCTCTTGAAAATAACAAGATAATAGTGCCATGACACTAATCTTCCCACAAGGAAAGGAAAACCTATGAGCAAAACATTCTCTCTCTCTCTCTCTCTCTCTCTCTCTCTCTCTCTCTCTCTCTCTCTCTTGAAAATAACAAGATAATAGTGCCATGACACTAATCTTCCCCCAAGGAAAGGAAAACTTATGAACGAAATATTCTCTCTCTCTCTCTCTCTCTCTCTCTCTCTCTCTCACTTGAAAATAACAAGGTAATAGCGGAATGACTCATTAAAACGCCTACCATTCTCCGGAAAAACACTCGTTATTCTGAACGCTACGGTGTCATTTATCATGGCAGGTTTTTCCCCAAACTTCCTGGAAGACTTTGTCCTGAAGGCCAATCTAGTCCAGATAGGGGACCTGGGTTAGGGGTTAGAGGTGTAGGGGCATTAAAGTTTCATTATTATTTTTCGTTCTTCCGTATCTATGGTGTAGATAAGGACTGGAATATAAATCATGTTGTTGTGTCCGTGCGTGATATTATTAATGAAGTCTTTGTTTCGAGTCTGTCGTGTTTTTTTATCGTTTATTTTCTACACGGCTCTGCTCTCCTAGACAATTCAGTATTTTGCTAATATTATTATTATTATTATTATTATTATTATTATTATTATTATTATTACTGAGGATAATATCAAACCCTTTTCGTGAGTGTTAAGACTATTTACATTGTGATATTATTATAATTATTATTATCATAATTATTAATATTTTTTTTTTTTTTTTTTTTTTTTTTTTTTTTTTTTTTTTTTTTTGCTCTATCACAGTCCTCCAATTCGACTGTGTGGTATTTATAGTGTGGGGTTCCGGTTGCATCCTGCCTCCTTAGGAGTCCATCACTTTTCTTACTATGTGTGCCGTTTCTAGGATCACACTCTTCTGTATAGTCCTGGAGCTACTTCGCCTCTAGTTTTTCTAGATTCCTTTTCAGGGATCTTGGGATCGTGCCTAATGCTCCTATGATTATGGGTACGATTTCCACTGGCATATCCCATATCCTTCTTATTTCTATTTTCAGATCTTGATACTTTATCCATTTTTTTCCCTCTCTTCTCTTCAACTCTGGTGTCCCATGGAATTGCGACATCAATGAGTGATACTTTCTTCTTGACTTTGTCAATCAACGTCACGTCTGGTCCTGTTTGCACGTATCACCCTATCCGTTCTGATACCATAGTCCCAGAGGATCTTTGCCTGATCGTTTTCTATCACTCCTTCAGGTTGGTGCTCGTACCACTTATTACTGCAAGGTAGCTGATGTTTCTTGCACAGGCTCCAGTGGAGGGCTTTTGCCACTGAATCATGCCTCTTTTTGTACTGGTTCTGTGCAAGTGCCGGCCATTCGCTTGCTATGTGGTTTATGGTTTCATTTTCGTATTGCACTTCATACATATGGGAGAGATGTTATTTCCGTCTATCGTTCTTTGAACATATCTGGTTCTTAGGGCCTGATCTTGTGCCGCTGTTATCATTCCTTCAGTTTCCTTCTTTAGCTCTCCCCTCTGTAGCCATTGCCATGTGTCATCGCTGGCCAGTTCTTTAGTCTGTCTCATGTATTGTCCGTGCATTGGTTTGTTGTGCCAGTCCTCTGTTCTGTCTGTCATTCTCCTGTCTCTGTACATTTCTGGGTCTTCGTCTACTTTTATTAGTCCTTCTTCGCATGCACTCTTTAGCCACTCGTCTTCACTGGTTTTCAGATATTGCCCCAGTGCTCTGTTCTCAATGTTGACACAGTCCTCTATACTTAGTTGTCCTTCTCCCTCCTTCCTTCGTGTTATGTATAGTCTGTCCGTATTTGCTCTTGGGTGTAGTGCTTTGTGTATTGTCATATGTTTCCTGGTTTTCTGATCTATGCTGCGGAGTTCTGCCTTCGTCCATTCCACTATTCCTGCGCTGTATCTGATTACTGGCACTACCCTTGTGTTTATGGCATTTATCATATTTCCGGCGTTGAGTTTTGACTTGAGTATCGCCTTGAGTCTCTGCATATATTCTTTCCTGATCGCGTCCTTCATCTCTTGGTGTTTTATATCCCCTCCTTCCATTATTCCCAAATATTTGTATCCTGTCTCATCTATGTGTTTGATGTTGCTCCCATAACTGGTATCTTTATCCATTCAGTTTCTCGTTACTTTGCCTTTTTGTATGTTGACTAAGGTGCATTTTTCTATTCCAAACTCCATCCTGATGCCCCCAGATACAATCCTTACAGTCTGGATTAGGGTATCTATTTCCTTGATGGTCTTACCATACAGCTTGATGTCGTCCATGAACATCAGATGGTTGATTCTGTTGCCTCTTTTCTTGAGTTGGTACCCGGCATCCATCTTCTGTAGTACTTTTGTCATGGGAATCATGGCTACTACGAAGAGTAGTGGGGACAGTGAGTCGCCCTGGAAGATCCCTCTCCTGATATTAACCTCAACTAGTCTTATTCCAGAGCTTGTAAGTATTGTATTCCAGTTGCGCATTGTATTTTTGAGGATGCTGATGTGTTTTCCTCTGCCCCATATATTTTCAGGCATTCTATTAGCCATGTGTGTGGTATCATGCGAAGGCTTTCTTATAGTCTATCCATGCCATTCTTAGTTGGTTTTCCTTCTTCTACTGTTCTTCATTCCATTTTTGTCTATCAGGAGCTGGTCTTTTGTGCCCCTACACTTCCTTCTGCAGCCTTTCTGATGATGGGGGATGGTGTTTGTCTCCTCTTGGTAGTTGTATAGCCTTTCACTGATGATGCCTGTTAGTAACTTCCACATTATTGGTAGGCAGGTGATAGGCCTGTAGTTACTGGCTATATTTCCCTTACTCTTGTCTTTTTGTACTAAGGATGTTCTTTTCCTGTGGTCATCCATTTGGGTGCATGGTGATTTGAGATACAATGCTGGAGTTGTTCTGCTATTCGTGGGTGTAGGCCTTGAAGTTTTTTGAGCCAGTATCCATGGACTTCATCGGGACCTGGGGCTTTCCAGTTTTGGCATTTTCTTTAGTTGGTGTCTGACTGTGTCTGTCGTAATCTCTGTGAATCTTTGTTTTATTCTCCCTGTTTCTTCTTCCTTGACTTTCTGGAGCCATGTTGCATGTTTGTTGTGTGATACCGGATTGCTCCATATGTTTTCCCAGAGTCTCTTACTTGGTTCGACTTCAGGAATTTCTGGGTGGTTGTCTTCCCCTCTTAGTTGGCTGTATAGTCTTTTCTGGTTAGTTGCGAATAGTTTGTTCTGTTGGTATCCCTTATTCCTGTTCATGTATCGTTGGATCTTATGTGCTTTGCCTTAACAGCCTCTGTTTTACATCTCTATTGTGTTTGTTTGTCCCGTCCCCTCTCTTGTACTTTGTATTTCTCGTTGAGTTCCTCCCTTGTTTTCTTGCTTCTTAGCCTTTTTGCTGCCATCTATTTCAGTTTACTCAGTCAGATCTCACCAACATGATTTGCTTTTCCAGGCGCCTTTTCCAAGGAGGTTGCTGTTTTGGTTTCTGTTGGGTTGGTTGTGTGGTGGTGTTGGTGTTCGAATCCCCATCAGTTCTGCTACTAATCTTGCTCCTGCATATACCAAGTTATTTGTTTTTGTGATACTGGCTGGTGTGTATTATGCCCATTATTTCATTGACCTCACTTGTTATTATTATTATTATTATTATTATTAATTATTATTATTATTGATTATTATTATTATTATTATTATTACTGAGGATAAAACCAAACCCTTTTCCTGAGTGTTAAGACTTTTTTTTGTTTCATTGTTAGAAGTGCTCTTAAATCTATACACTTTGTAAATGTGAATTTCTTCACCATTTTTGGTGACTCGTGCTACAAAAAAAAAGATGATATATATATTATATATATATATATATATATATATATATATATATAATATAGTATATATATATATATATATATATATATAATATTATATATATAGTATATATATATATATATATTATATACTATATATATATATATTCTATATATAAATATATGTATATATATATATATCTAGATATATATATATATATATATCTATATATATATATATATAATATATATATATAATATCTATATATATATATCGATATATATATATATATATCGATATATATATATATATATTATATATTAGACATCCAAAGCGAGAGGACACATCCGCCTCTTGAGATGGGCCTTAAAGAAAAATTTACAAAAGGGCCATTAATCTGATAGGTAAGATTTTTTTTAATGAAAAAGGGGGGCTGGGCGAGAATGAGACGCGGACGTGAAAATATATTCAAATGGTTCTGCTCCCGTTTCTGTTCCGTATGGTAATTTTCATTTGGCCCTAGTATTGGTTTACATGGAGAACCTCTCCTTTTTTTCTCTCTCTCTTTTTTTTTCTTTTTTTGAAGTTCACGTGAGTTATGCCTACGTACTTTCGTTTCTTCCTTCAGCGAGGGAAAGTGTTGTAATTGTTGCTACTATTCATTTACTGAATATACCACGCTTTAGTTTGGTGCTTTTTAATGTTTTTTTTATTTTTTAACTAGCTGACCAACCCGACACTGCCTGGGAAAACTGAATGACAACCAATAAACTCTCTCTCGCTCTCTCTCTCTCTCTCTCTCTCTCTCTCTCTCCCAGTTAAGATAGTTGATTCAGTTACATTGCCCAGCATTTTTGACATTTTATATGTCATCACTTCTCACCCCCATTCTTATTGGGGCTGAACTTGGACTTGAAGGGCATCAGGAGTGTCTCTGTCCATCCCATTGGGCTCAAAAACTATGGATTGGGCACTAATAACTGTCGTTTATCATTTTTTTAACATCACCCCTTCCCACCCATTTTCACCACCCCTCTCCCCATCAGAGGTGAACTTGACTTAAAGGGCATTGGGAGCATCACTATTCATCCCAGAGACCTAAAAAACTGTGAATTAGACATTAATATCTGTTGTTTTTGGTTATTTTTATATTTCACCCCCTTCCCACCCCTTTCCACCCCACCTCCCTATTGGGCTCAACTTGGGTTTGAAGGACAGCGAGAGTGTCACTATTCATCTCAGCAACCTCGAAAACTATGGATTGGACACTAATATCTGTGGTTTTCAGTTATTTTATTTCCACTCCTTTCTCACCCCCTTCCCCACATCATTCCGTTTTGTGGCAGTGATGTCTAACCCCCACAGTATTCTTTCCCCAATGCTAAGTTATATATATACCGAATTTGGTTGAAATTGCTCAATGCATGTGAAAATGTACTTGGCACAAACACACACGCACACACTTATAGTACATACATACATATATATGTATAAGTATATATATATATATATATATAGTATATATATGTATTATATGTATGTAGTGTGAGCACTAAAAGAGTTACAGTTCCCATAAATGTAGTAAGGAAGAAGATAGGAAGAAAATTTTTGCTTCTCTCGCTCAGTTCCTCCATCGACATTAAGTGGAATAAATGAGGGAGAGAAGGAGGCCAGAAGAGGTCACCTGACCTTCCAAGATAATTAGGTTAGACTGACTTGAAAAACATGAGTCAGACACTGAAAAACTACCGCTTTCAGAGGAGGACGAGCAGATTTTGCAAGACCTCAAAGAATTTGGCTCGTGTTGTTTTATCGTGTTGTTATGCCTAAATGTTTTTATATATATATATATATATATATATATATATATATTATATATATATTATATTTACACACACAGTGGAGGAGGGAGATGATTTAGGGAATCAAGACAGAGAGACAGAGTCTAAAAAAGCTCTCTCTCCCATATCAGAAAACAGCAAAGTGATTAGTCGAAGCAAGTTCTCGTTGTACCCTTTCTTCAATTCTTTAAAAAAAGAATAAAAAAAAAATAACTCATTTTGGGTAGGGAGGTGGTATGGGGGGTGGGGGGGGGGGGGGGGGGGGGGGGGGGGGGGGGCTTGGGGGGAGAGGAAAGAGGAGGGGGGGGAGAGCGGGGTAGGAACGGGAGAGGTGGGGAAGCAATGGGGAGGGAAATGAGGGAGGTAGGATGGAAGGGATGTATAGAAGGGTGAGAGATGGGTAAGGGAAAGGAGAGGACAGAGGGTAGGGAAGAAAAGGGGAGATGGAAAGGAGATTAAGCGGAGAGAAAGGAAGAAAAGAGAGAGAGAGAGATACGAGGAATTATTGAGGATGGCAGGGGAGGGGGGAAAGAAAAGAGGGGATTGGGAGGGATAGAGGGAGAGAGGGGGAGGAAAGAAGGGAAGTTTAAGTTGGGGAATGGAAAAGGAAAGAAAGGAAAATGAGAGCGGGGCAGGGAGTGGAAGAAGAGGGAGAGGAGTGAGAGGGGGAAGGGGAAGGTAAAGAAGGAAATTTAAAGACGGGCAGGGATTCTTTCAGCTTCAATTATAGGAAAAAAAATAAAAAAATAAAAAAAGCAACTCGTAATAATTTCCTTCGTTTTGTATTGAAAGAACCGGCCACATTTCGGCTGCCTCTCTCCCCCCCCCCCCCCATCCCCCAACCCCTCCCCCCCAAAAAAAAATTCAAAAAAAAATTTCATTTTCGTGACCCAATTATTTTTTTATTAATTCTTCTCTGAGAATAAATTCCGTCTCCGGCGTCTTGGGGTATAGTAGGTAGGCCCTTACGTAGACTGGGTCCTTCAGTAGGCTTTCATGGGACTTCTCCTCCTGACGAAGGTAATTCCCGACGAAGGATTTTTGGTTGCTCCTGAAGATGAATTTGAATTCTCTATTAGAATTTTTTTTTTTTTTTTTTTTTTTTTGCGATCTTGTAAATTACGAGGCAAGGAAATACCTCCTTAAGGTTTTTTGTTTTTGTTTTTTGTTTTTACCTTTTGAAGTCGTCTCAAGAAAATGCTGCAATGCACATATACTTAGATATACATACATACCATACATATATATATATATATATATATTTATATAGTGAGTGTGTGTGTGTGTACATATATAACGCGAGAGAGAGAGAGAAGAGAGAGATAGAGAGAGAGAGAGAAAGAGATAGAGAATATATATAAAATATTTCTTGCTTTGAGAACCAACGCCATAAAGAGCCTCGTAAATTGGACAAGAAATGGCTTCAGTCCTTCTCCCCCTCCCCCCTCCGTTAGTTTTGATTGAAGACCAAGGGGGGACAGAAAACGGCAGAAAACTGCTGAAAATATATCCTCCAAACGTCAGCCCCTGGCACTTAATTCGTATGCATGGAGTATCTGCGAGTGGTCGTTACTGAACTACGTAGAATATCTAGTATATAATCTTTTGGTAGATAGGTAGTTTATAAAGTAGTGGATATCATTCATTATCTATGGTAACTGGTCCGCCATTTTATATATATATATATATATATATATATATATATATATCTATATATATATATATATATATATATATATATTATATATGTATATATATATAGATATAGTATATATATATATATATATATATATATATATATATATATTGGTCCATTTAACTGATGTCTTTATATATATATATATATGTGTGTATATATATATATATATATATATATATATATATATATATATAATATGTATATATATCTATATATATGTATATATATATATATATATTATATACATGTGCGTGTATACCTCCTATGAGGCTTTCTCGTACCTTACCCTTTGTATCAGGGCAATTCCTGCCTTATAACTCTGTGGGAGGTACTGCTCACAGCGTTGTTTAAGAGGCACACTGTAAGGAATTTGGAATAATTACTTGCAGCGTCAGTTCCAACCCCTGCTGCAGTACTTTCTGCCTTTTCATTGGCATCCATACTCTTTCTCTCCTTGGACTCTTCTAATTAGCTGTCAACTTCTTTAACCTCAACTTATGTTTCAAATTTATTTTCTGGTACAAAGACATTTTATACATAATAATAATAATAATAATATAATAATAATCAGTAATAATAATAATAATATATAATAATAATAATAATAATAATAATAATAATAATACTTTTTTAAAAAATAAATGGCAGAATTCGCTGAATTGATTTTATACAAAATTCTTTCAATTCTCCTTATGAAAGAATTTTGTATAAAAATCAATTCTGTGAATTCTGCCTTTGTTTTTAATCAAACATGTTTAAAAAGAAGGCCTGTTTCCAGCATACAACAACAATAATAAAATAATAATAATAATAATTGTGTCTCTCCTCGCACCCTCAGTCTCTCAGATTATCTCCTTCATTAGTAATGTCTCCGAAGAGATTTGTTCCTTCGTACCTCCAGCTTAACCTCTGATAATCCACTTAGAACTTCCTCGGGAGGAAGTTTACGGTCGAAATTCTTGAGGATTCCAATGGATTACATTCCTTAAGGTTTCGGGGCCTCTGGAAATTTGGAGGTTTGGTAAAAATACTGACAAGACATTCTGTTTTCTCTCTCTCTCTCTCTCTCTCTCTCTCTCTCTCTCTCTC
>NC_087207.1:53044019-53051519 GCF_015104395.2 Macrobrachium nipponense
TCATGTTATTAAGAGAACTAATGAGGCAACCTTCAACTAACAATCTGTCATGCATTGATGAACTTCTAAAAACGACTCTAGCTGAATTCCAGTCAACAGGGTGTTCAAAATCCCTCACGTGACAAAAAATTGGCACTTGTACCGTTCGCAACCCGTACATTATATTTATGCTGTGTAACTCTCTTACTTAGTTCCTTACCAGATTGTCCAATATAAGCCAAATTACAAACAGAGCAGTTAATATTGTACACGCCTCCTGTTGTCATCATTGATTTATTACAAAACAATGTTTTAATAAGTTGATAAAGTTGTGCATAGTTGATAATACGTTTACGTTTAATGGTTGTTTTTATAGACAGATTTTTGGTTTGGCAGTGGGAAGCTGTTTATCTGCAACTCTCTCAAATATCTATATGGAGTTTTACGAAATCAGATACCTACCAAATATCATTACGTTTACTTTGACATGGTACAGATACGTTGACGACATAATATGCCTGTGGCCACGGGATCGTGACCCCTTGGAGTTTTTAGAACCTTTGAATGGCCTGGTTCCATCCATAAAATTCAAATAAAAAATAGAACAGGATAAAACCCTACCATTTCTTGACACAGTCGTTATGAGAACCGACAACGGTTTTAAATTCAAAGTTTACCGTAAACCAACAGCAGTGAATGCTTTCATTCATAATTTTTCCAGCCATCACCCTAAGATAAAACGAACAGTCTTCTCAGGGATGTTTTTACGGGCATATAAAATTTGTGATCCTGAATTCTTAGAAGAGGAAATTAAGAATATCTATGAAATTGCGAGAGAATTATGTTACCCAAGGTATTTTATTGATAGTTGCCTCCAAAGTGCCAAAAAATCATTTTATTGTCACGAAAAATCAAGTAATTTTGAAATTGAAAATATTTTAGTTTTGGCATACCACTGTGAATTTTTATCAATTGTACGTAGCTTGAAATGTCTAAATATAAATGTTGTTTTTAGTAATAATTCATCTGTCAAAAATGCATTGTTTTGTAATAAATCATTGATGACAACAGGAGGCGTGTACAAAATTAACTGCTCTGTTTGTAATTTGGCTTATATTGGACAATCTGGTAAGGAACTAAGTAAGAGAGTTACACAGCATAAATATAATGTACGGGTTTCGAACGGTTCAAGTGCCAATTTTTGTCACGTGAGGGATTTTGAACACCCTGTAGACTGGAATTCAGATAGAGTCGTTTTTAGAAGTTCATCAATGCATGACAGATTGTTAGTTGAAGGTTGCCTCATTAGTTCTTTTAATAACATGAATATGAGCGATGGTCTTTTTAAGATGGACGAATTGTTAAAAAGTTTTATGCTTGATGATTTAAAAGTTAAACAAGTTGTTAGATATTTTACAAACAGATAGTTTTGTACTGTGATTTTAGTAACTACATATTTCCACTAAGTATGTGTTTAGTTTTGAACAATGCTTATTTGCATACTTAAGTAGGTTGTTGACTTGTTTTATTATTTGTGGCCTCATGTTGCTTTCTTGTATAAGTTGTTCTGTTAAAATTGTTCAGTACCCTGAAGATGACTTTGGAATAAAAGTTGAGTCTTGGTACCTCCTTCTTTCATTTTCACGTGAGGATCTCTTATATATATATATAGGATATATATATATATATATCTATATATATATATATATATATATATATATATATATATATATATATATATATAGTATATTATATATATGTACATATATTATATATATATATATATATATATATATATATAGATATATATATATATATATATATATATATATATATATATATATATATTATATATATATATATATATACATATATATATATATATATATATATATATATAGTACATAGTCATATATATACTATATATACTATATATATACATATATATATATATATATATATATATATATATATATATATATATATATATAAAGATATATACAGGGTGTCATAAAGTCCCAGTACCATCACAAGATATCACCCGTAATGGTACTGGGACTTTATGGACACCCTACTAATAATGATAATTATAGGTCTCAATGGAATACTTTCTCGTTGAATTTTAGGTAACCCACACATCAACCCGTAAGAAGCACCTATGGTGTGTAGAGACTCATATGTATCAGTGCTTATAGTATTTCGGTCTTTTATAAGCTGGCTGAATTTCTAATAGTCTCGCTTGTAGCACCCTTAGCCGCTTATGGCTACAGCATTATATATATATATATATATATATATATATATATATATATATATATATATATATATATATATATATATATATTATCATGTATACCGAGAACTCACACACACATAGGAAGTAAAATTCTCTCACAACAAGAGCAAACAGCTCTCGGGCGCTGTTTGATCTCCCCGTTTTACGACGTCGTACTGTTGCAAAATTGTCCGACACTCATGAACTTTAATGCCTTCGTAGCTGCGGCTGTTTTCGAGAGTTCGCTTACTCTTCAAGGGGAAAAAGAGAGAAAGAGGGGAAGGGGTGGTGGTGGTGGGGAGGTGAGAAACTCATTATATACTTCAAGCAGAAACCTGCATAATTGCTATAAGCAATAAGCACATCCTCTCCGCGTAATTTCACGTCGAAACATTTTGACATCCGAGCGATTGTTTCTGGAATCCAATAATAGACGAAAGTAGGACAGACGAAAAATACGCTAAATTAACATTGCATGAAATTTTATGATGAATTCGATTGTCAGCCGATATCTGTAATACAGATGAGAGCAGGTTTTCGTTCGCTATTCAAATCTGACTGAATGGATGAGCGTCACTTTGGTGAAACAGCAGAGCTGGCGTTCATTTGGATTAAATGGAAAAAAATGAGAGAATTAAAGATTATAAGTCTTAAGTAAATAAGTAAAAAAAAGTATATAGTATCTTATTTTAACCAGTCCGCTGAGCTGATTAACAGATCTCTCCAAGGGCTGGCCCGAAGGTTTAGAATTTTGGGGGGATCCGAACCACATCATATCGAGAAAGGAATTTCTAATCACCAGAAATAAATTCCTTTGGCTCCACATTGCCAACAGCCCGGAGCGAACTCGGACTACCAGAGTGGTATTCGAGCACGCAACCCACTCTTCCA
This sequence comes from Macrobrachium nipponense, assembly GCF_015104395.2. Lineage (NCBI taxonomy): Eukaryota > Metazoa > Arthropoda > Malacostraca > Decapoda > Palaemonidae > Macrobrachium > Macrobrachium nipponense. Next base: position 53,047,165 of record NC_087207.1, read on the forward strand.
GTGTGGAGCTAATTAACATGAAATATTTACAGTACATATAAACGAACATTTCTAATATGACCACTGGGAAAGAGAATTTAAAACGTATTTAAAGTTGTTACCCATAAAACAGTAGTAATAAATATATGCGAACATTATGAATTGTAAATCCTAAGGAAAAAACTTTTTTACATTTTTAACCATAAAACAATAATAAAAAAAACATTCAGAAATATAATCAACTTAAGTCTGATGAAAAAAAAAGATATAAAAACGTATTCAGACTTTTACAAATAGAATAACGTTAAATATACAATAATGGGTTCAACTTTAAATGTCTAAGAAAAAAAAAGTATGTATATTTTAACCAATACAAGGATAATGAATATACATAAATATTCCAATTTTGATGGTCTGAGAAAAAAACAAAAACCAATTTCTATTTCTAACAAGGAAAAATTATAAATATACAAAAACTTGTTCAACTTTAAGGCCTGTCCACATGAGCAGGCCTGATCGGCGTGCTCCAGGGTTGACGGGCAAATTCTGGCGGGCTTACCCGTGAATGTTGTCCACACGGGTGAGGCGATGGAGAGGTGGGCGTGACCGACGATGCCAGTAGTGTGTTCAGTGCGGTACGATAAACATGGTGCCTACCGCAAAGAACAAGATATTGTGCAGAATGATAATTGCTTTGTGTGTGATGAAAAAGAAGAAAAAGAAGAGAATATGGCGCAAAGAATGGTTCGGTAAAAGAAATGTATACGGTTCATGTACGTCTGCCAGGGCCGAAGCTCAAGCCATCGGGTACCACCATGGTGATTTTGCTACAAGACCCATCGGGCAATTTGACGGTTTGCCCGTCAAGTGTGCCCATTAGAGGGGAGGTCCGGCGATCAGGCCCGATCGTGTGGACAGGCCTTTAGAAGTATGAGAAAAAAATGTATATTTTGCTCATAAAATAATGATAAATATACAAAAAATATGTTCAACATTAAAACAACAAAACTAAAAAGTATGCAAATTTAATTATAAAACATCTATGAATATACTCAAACTGGTTCACTAAAAAGCGTATGTATACTTTACCCACAAAACTATTGTAGTAGATATTCATAGACATGTCCATCTTCAAAAAATTTGAGATAAACCCAAAAAAATCTGTATACTTTTCCCCAAGTCAGACACTTATGGAGCAACTGTATGTATACGTGAAGTGAAGCTTGGAGAGAGAGAGAGAGAGAGAGAGAGAGAGAGAGAGAGAGAGAGAGAGGAGCAGTAATCCGAGAGATCTCTGTCTGGTCTGGGAGAGGAAGCCTCAGCATCTCTTCGTCATCAGCATTTTATCTTCCTATCTGAAACACCTTGAAATACATTATTGCACAAACGGCAAATAAGAAAAAATTCATTTTGCAATCCCGTGAAAAACTCGACGAAGTGAATAACAGAGTGAGTCCCCTTTATTTCTCGTTCGTTCTCCGCTTCCGCATCCTCAATAAAAAATGATTGATTGATTGATTGGTTTTGCTCTCATCTCCTTTTTTGGCGTCGTGGAAGATCAGGTCTTGGTTTCCTGCGAATGTTGTGTAAGCATCAAGTTGGTTTTGCTCAGGTTTTCATGATTTCAACCTCAGACGGTACTCTTGTAAGCTATATATATATATATTATATATATATTATATATAGATATATATATAGATATATAGTATATATATATATATGATATATATATATACTTAACACACACATATATATATACGCATATATATATATATATATATATATCTATATATATAATATATAAATATATATATATATATATATATATATATAGATATATATATATATATGATGTATATATATATAGTATATTGTATATATATATATATATGAATAGATATATATATAATATATATATATATATATGTTCATATATACATATATTATATATATATATAATATATACACATATATATATATCTATATATATATATGTATATTTATATATATATAGTATATATATATATATATATATATATTATATATATATATACATGTATATATGAATATATATATATATATATATATATATATATTATATACATTATATATATGTATATATAGTATATAATATATATATATATATATATATATATATATATATATATATATATGATAATATATATATTCATATATATATTATAATATATATATAATATATATATAATATACACATATATATATATATATTTATATATATATATAGTATATATATATATATATATGTATATATATATATATATACTATATATATATAATATGTATATATGAATGTATATATGTATATATATATATATATATATATATATTTATAAATATATATATATATATATTTATATATATACATATATATAAATAAATATATATATATATATATATATATATATATATATATGTATATATATATTATATATATATATATATATAATATATGTATGTATATCTATATATATTAATATATATATATATATGTATATATGAATGTATATGTATATGTATATATATATATATATATATATTATATATATATTATATATATATATAAATATATATATATAGTATATTATATCATATATATATATTTTATAAAGAAATCATATATATCTATAATATAATATAATATATCATATATATATAAATATATATATATATATATATACTATATATATATATATATAGATAGATATGTATGTATATATATATATATATATATATATATATATATACATATATAATAATATATATATATATATATATATATATATATATTATATATAAAATATATATATATATATATATGTATATATATAAATATAATATATATATTATTGTGTGTGTGTGTGCGTGTATATTATGTGTGTGTTTACCCACACTTGTATTTGTCTATGTATGTGTGTTTGGTTTACTACGATGAACAGAGACTAAAAGAGTACTACATGTGGAAATTAACATCATTAAATCATCTTCCCAAAAAAATTCTAAAAAACTCTTTTGCAAATATAAAACTTCTCAAATTCTATCACCACAAAAAAAAACTCAACTTAGCACTTTTACAAAAAAAAAAAAAAAAAAAAAAACCTATCCCCTGAGAGCCAATGCACTCAGACGGTGAGAGCCAATGCACTCAGACTGTGAGTGCCAGAGTCCCAATGCACTCAGACGAGTCGTAATCCTGGATTTAACAGAAAGCATAAACTTGCACCGAACCGTAGCGACTTGGTGTGCAATCTTCAGTGTCACATAAACGAGGTATTTAACCCGACACTGTGTACTGAGTTCTCTTGAAAGAAATCTAAAATTATTTCAACCAAAACCCGGATTTAAAAAAAACTAATAAGCCTTTTGAAAGCAAGTCACTGAATTTAAAAAAAAAAAAAAAAGAAATTTCATCATATTTCTCCATTTTTAAATTTTGCCTCCATAACTTTTTTTTTTTTTTTTTTTTTTGTCCTACACTCGGTCAAAGGAAGCCGTGCTTTTTTTTCAGCGGCAAAAGTTTTGATGAGCTGGTTTTGGAAACTTCTTCAAGAGGAAATTTTCTTTTGAGAATGTCTGACTAATTATTCCTCTTTAGTTTTCCAGCGCCATGCCTCGCTAATAATTATGCTTACCTGGGGACATCGTATGATTTTCTTTATTCCTAAAGGCTGTCAAATATTTTTTTTTTTTTTAAATATCGTCTAGGTTATTAATCTTACATCTGACGAATAAGAACCGTTTTCGTTCAGTTTACCTTTGAACGTGAAAGAAACCGTCTAGCTTAATTCTGCATCTCAGGTTTGAAATAATATTCTGGGTTCACTTAACATCTGACGTTTAAATAATCGTCAAGGTTAATTTTACATTTTGATGTTTAAAATAATCGTCAAGGTTAATTTTACATCTGATGTTTAAAATAATCGTCAAGGTTAATTTTATATCTGATGTTTAAAATAATCGCCAAGGTTAATTTTACATCTGATGTTTATAATAATCGTCAAGGTTAATTTTACATCTGATGTTTATAATAATCGTCAAGGTTAATTTCACATCTGATGTTTAAAATAATCATCCAGGTTAATTTTACATCTGATGTTTAAAATAATCGTCAAGGATCATTTTACATCCGATGTTTAAAATAATCGTCCAGGTTAATTTTACATCTGATCTGTAAAATATTCGTCAAGGTTAATTTTATATCTGATGTTTAAAATAATCGTCAAGGTTAATTTTATATTTGATGTTTAAAATAATCGCAAAGGTTAATTTTACATCTGATGTTTATAATAATCGTCGAGGTTAATTTCACATCTGATGTTTAAAATAATCATCCAGAT
>NC_087207.1:53056519-53059019 GCF_015104395.2 Macrobrachium nipponense
TTCCATGCAACGTGAAAAAAAACACCATACAAATAAACAAACAAACAATCTGGGAGCTGAGTGCAAGGTAAATCTATTAAGGCTCCTTTCATCAGACCCTTACGACTTTTCTTGATCATTCATAATAAGAAGGGGCTGTTATTTTACCTAAAGGAACTCAGGAATATGGCCTGGAGAATTTGGCCTAGCGTCGATAGAATCTAATTCTGAAGTATTCGTAAGTTAAGTGGGTTTTCTATGATGTCTTAAAACGAACAAAAAAAAAACTGGGTTATCAAGTAAACTGGTCGAGCATTAATTAAAAACATAGACGGTGAAAGGGGAATATTTAAGAACAAGGCGTAAAAACATATTTTGATAAACAACAATTTAAGATGCAGCAAGATTAATTAACAAAACACTCGCACAAAAAGTGTGATATGATCGTTTAGTTTCGTTTAGTTGACCCGCAACTAAACAGATTTCATAGAAAACGAGGAAAAAGAAAGTTTTTATTTATTTTTTTTTTATTTTACTCATTCACAATGCAAAGCAAACTGCAGGGAGGAACGTGCGGTCGTTAAGGAAGACGAATGAGCCCATGCCATCTTTTACCGCGGAGGAAAAACTGCAAATGAACAGCGCAGAACTGACAGAACAAAATTAAATGTTCCCCCGCTGAGCGCAGCGAAGTGATGGAGAGGAGGAGGAGGAGGAGGAGGAGGGACCCGGATATGCAAGCAGCTGTTTAGTTTGGATGAATCTGCAAGCAACTGATGCTCGGATGAGGCTTCCTGAATAAATAAGATAAGCAAATGAATAAATGAATAGGCACTATAGGACGCAGAGCAGTTAGTTATTCAGTCAGTTATTCAACGCGAAATAGGGGAATAGTACTATTTTTCCAAGTTCAATGCTCAACTTATCGCAATCAGGTCGGATACAAGTTGGCACTTTACCACAATCAGGTTGGATACAAATCGGCAACTTATCGCAAACAAATTGGATAAAAGCCGGCAACTTATCTCAAAGAAGTTGGATACAAGTCGGCAACTTATTGCACACAAGTTGGATAAAACCCGGCAACTTGTCGCAATCAGGTTGGATGCAAGTCGGCGACTTACCGCAATCAGGTTGGATGCAAGTCGGCGACTTACCAATGTCAGGTTGGATGCAAGTCTGCAACTTATCGCAATCAGGTTGGATGCGAGTCGGCAACTTATCGCAATCAGGTTGGATGCAATTCGGCAACTTATCGCAAACAAGTTGGATACAAGTCAACGACTTTATTGGAAGTGTATTTCTGATGACAAAAGTTCACTCTCGACGTGGTTCGGAAGTCACGTCGAGCCGTTGGTCCCGTTGCTGAATAACCACTGGTTCCATGCAACATAAAAAAAACCATACAAACAAGATGGAAAGAATAGGAAAAGCAGTGTATGAGAATAAGTAGGGGACTGAAAGAATGTGAAAAAAGGAGTAACGGGGTGAAAGAATGTGAATGATGAGCAGGAAACGAAAGAATATAAGAAACTAAGCGTGATAGAGGGGAACGGAGAAAATTAAAGTATAATGTGAGAAAGAAGACGCAGTGGAAGGTATGACGAAACTAGCAATAAAGGAAAACAGAATAAAAAAAATAAAGCAAAAAAGATAATTTTATTCACATGATTCACTTTTTCAGTTCTCAAACAAACAAACAAACAAACAAACAAGAATATCTTACCAGGTAACGGCCCGTTCGATGTTTTCACAAACATTTTTCCCGGTGTTTAAAGGCTGACTCCGAAAACTTTCAGCCCATCAATCATGACTGAGGGAATGATTGACTGGCATTATCAATCAGCAATCCGATAAGTCACCTCGCTAATCAGACGCACAAACAAAGGCTGCCGTCGTAGTTTATTCACTGATGGTCTGAGGGAGGTTTGTCAAACATGTCAGGTACTGATTCTTCGATTATAATCATTGGGAAAAAAAAACCTTCTGCGTTGTACGTGTGTAATTATCTGCTGTTGGGTGTTCTGTATTTATTTGTGTATTTAATCATATAATTATTTATTATTTATTTATTTATTTATCTATTTATTTATCTGCTCATTTTCTACGATCGAATTTGAAACGTTCTGTGTGCGTACGTGTGTAATTACCTGGTGTTGGGTCTTCTGTATTTATTTATTTATTTATTTATTTGTTTATTTATTTATTTATTTATTTATTTATTTATTTATTTATTTGCCTATTCATTTATTTATTCATTTATCTACTTATTTTCTACGATAGGTTCATCCAATTCTGGATATTTTAGTGTGTCATTTTTGGTCAGGTACTGATTCTTTGAAGAAGATTTTGCAAAGAAAGTTTCTTTGTACGTACCTATGAATATACCTGCTGTCGTGACTTATTTATTTACCTATTTACTTATTTATTTATTTATTTATTTATTTATTTCCCACGATCGGTTCATCCAAATCTGGATATTTTAAAGTCTTTTTTTGCTCATTCTGAAATCATGTCAGTA
>NC_087207.1:53061519-53084019 GCF_015104395.2 Macrobrachium nipponense
CCTCACCAAAAGTTAGGTATTTTTCTATTATTTTCCTCACCCATCTAGAGTTTCCCCTAATCAACTCGGTTTTTTTTCTTACCTCCCTCACAAACCTTTGCAATTTTAATAGCTGTTTTTCATTGTCTTTTCCCTCGATGGTTTTCTTTATGTCGAAGTAAATTTATAAGTTTACCCAGATATTTTTATTTTTTATTTTTGTCATTATAGGGAGAGAAAAAATTGTTGTTAATTTACATCTGCATTAACAATAATAATAATAATAATGTTTAGAAAATATCCACAATTATATATAAAAATATATTTCTATGTAAAAATATAAAACAAAGACTTTCGAACACCTGCCTCATCAGTGTGACGTTAAAATTTTTTTTACATAGAAATATATTTTTATATATACTTGTGGATATTTTTTTAAACAATTTGTTTTCACGGAATTGTGAATTTCTTAACAATAATAATAATAATAATAATAATAATAATAATAATAATAATAATAATAATAATAATAATAATATTTTGATCACCAGATAATACCTCTCTCTCTCTCTCTCTCTCTCTCTCTCTCTCTCTCTCTCTCTTCAGCACTCGACCTACTATATCAGTCATCATTTTTGCCAATAATATTTTCCTCTCTGCCTCTAAACAACCCCTGCCCCAATACCCCCCTCCCACACCCCCACCCCCTTCCCAACAACCGTATCTTAATAAGCCATTGCATAACCGAAGCTGCAGTGTCCCAGGAAGATCGAGGCTGTATCAATTACGTAACGGCCTCAGCCTCCTAGTTTTAATTAACCTCTCAGAGGAAAGTTTAACATTTTACGCTCAGTTATCAGTGACCTACAGTCTCTCTCTCTCCTCTCTCTCTCTCTCGCTCTCTCTCTCTCTCTCTCTCTCTCATCTCTCTGCTCTCTCTGTGAAAGGTAAAAATGTTTGATTAATTTCCCAGAATTCTGAGCTTCATTTTTCAAGACCAGGATGACGTTCACTCGGGAATATAATATATATATATATATATATATATATATATATATATATATATATATATATATGTGTGTGTGTGTGTGTGTGTGTGTGTGTGTGTGTATGTATATATATATAGTATTTCACATTCCTTGCGTAATGGATCTCTCTCTCTCTCTCTCTCTCTCTCTCTCTCTCTAGGTGAAACAAAGATGTTTCAATCTTCTCTATCTCTCTCCGTCTCTCTTTCTTCATATCGTTTTGAGTCTAGAGTTCTCTCTCTCTCTCTCTCTCTCTCTCTCTCTCTCTCTCTCTCTCTCTCTAGGTCCAATAATAATAATAATAATAATAATAATGATAATAATAATAATAATAATAATAATAACATTTACCTAAAGCGTCTTCACAATGCGTCCGACAGTACTCCAGAAAAACGTAACACTCCTCCTTCATTGATTCGTCCAAAAGTGTTCCCAGGATATAGCCCACTTGCCTAAATTCATCAGGCCAATGCGGCATCAAGCTATTAGGTATATCCCATTCCCACTTACCAGTTCGATAGACTATAATAGTACCCTCAGCAGCGACTGGCCTGAATTTATTCCATTTGTATTGAAATTATTGTTAGATGTGAAGAGAGTTCATTACTTTACATACTATGCATGTATGTGTTAGGAGCACTCATATACAACCATACGCACACACACACGCATATATATATATATATCTATATATATATATATATATATATATATATATATATATATATATGTGTACACACACACACACACACACATATATATATATATATATATATATATATATATATATATATATATATATATATATATATATATATATATATATATGTATACATATATATATATATATATATATATATATGTGTGTGTGTGTGTGTGTGTGTATATATATATACATATATATATATATATATATATATATATATAATATATATTTGAATATATATATATATATATATATATATATATGTATACACATATATATATATATATATATATGTGTGTGTGTGTATATATATATACATATATATATATATATATATATATATATATATATTTGATATGATACATATACATATATATATACGTATATATATATATATATATATATATATATATATATATACAAACAGAATTATTCCCAAAGAGAATTAGAGATGGGTAAGGGCATGTTATTTGTTGAGAGAGAGAGACCTTACCTTACCTTACAGACCTTACATCTTGTTCGGGTTGCCCCAGGTCCCTCAGTGTGAGGCACCTCTAGTGTCTACCAGAGAGTTGCTAGTACATCTTCCGGTATATTTTGCATCTTCCAATCTTGGATAGGTCTGGATGCAGTTTAGATATTTGTCGAGCTTATTCTTAAACACATCTACGCTCACTCCTGATATATTCCTCAGATGAGCTGGCAACGCATTGAATAGACGCTGCATTATCGATGCTGGTGCGTAGTGGATTAATGTCCTGTGTGCTTTCCTTATTTTTTCCTGGTGGGATAGTTTTGGGCACTATTAATCTACCTCTGCTTTCTCTTTCTGATATTTTAGTTCCATGATATTTTCTCTTTTTTGCTATTCCTTTCATCTGTTTCCATGCCTGAATTATCATGTAGCGTTCTCTTCTCCTTTCTAGACTATATAATTTTAAGAATTGTAGTCTTTCCCAGTAGTCTAGGTCCTTAACTTCTTCTATTCTAGCTGTAAAGGACCTTTGTACACTCCTATTTGTGCAATATCCTTTTGATATGTGTGGGTACCATATCATATTGCAATATTCAAGTGGACTACGAACATATGTTTTTATACAGCATAATCATGTGTTCAGCTTTTCTTGTTTTGAAGTGCCGTAACAACATTCCCATTTTTGCTTTACATTTTGCCAACAGAGTTGCTATTTGATCATTGCATAACATGTTCCATATTCATCACCACCAGGTCTTTACTGCTTCCTTATTTGTGATGGTCTCATTATTAGGTCCCTATATGCATATAGCTTTCTTTCTTGCTGTCTCCATAATTTATTGATTCAAATTTATCAGAGTTTAAATACCATCCTATTTACCTCTGCCCAATCATATACTTTGTTAAGGTCTCTTTGTAGAGCGTTCCTATCTTCATCACAAGTAATTTCTCTACTTATTCTTGTGTCATCTGCGAAAACTACTCACTACCGAATCTTTAACATTATTGTCTATGTCTTCAATCATAATAACAAAACAGTATTGCAGCTAACACCGTACCTTGCGGCACACCGATATTACCTTGGCTTCATCCGATTTCTCGTCGTTTGCAATAACTATCTGTTTTCTGTTGTGTAAAAATTCTTTTAACCATCTTCCTACTTTATTCCACGATATTGTGTTTTCTAATTTTCTTCGCTAATATATTATGGTCTACTTTTATCAAAAGCTTTTGCAAAGTCTAAATAAACCACATCTGTTTCATTTCCGCTTTTCTTTCATATTTTTGAATATGTTTTCACGGTGGACAACAGTTGGGTTTGTGTACTTTTTCCCGGGTACGAAAACCATGTTGTCCTTTATTAAACAAATTATTTTTGATTAAATGTTTCATAATATTTTTCTTCATTACCCTTTCATACACTTTCATAATATGTGATGTTAGACTCACAGGCTATAATTACTTGCCTCTAGTCTTGATCCCACTTTTTGAAAGTAGGGGTAATATATGCTAATTTGTGCTCATCATATATCTTGCCTGTATCTACACTTTGTCTTAATAATATTGCAAGTGGCTTTGCGATAGAATGAACTACTTTCTTTAACAAAATAGCAGGAATTCCATCAGGCCCTGCAGCAGCTCCATTTTTAATTTCATTAATAGCCTGCACAATATCAGCTTCATTTAATATCTATGTCAGCTAAATATTCACTATTTCATCCCTTACTTCTATATCATTATCTTCATTATCTATTCTAGGGGTGAATTCTCTCTTATATCGTTCTGCCAGTATGTTGCAAATTTCCTTTTTTTCCAATTCGTTAATCTCCCTTCAATTCTCAGAGGGCCTATTTCTATTCTTCTTTTATTCATCTTCTTCGCATATGAGTATAATAGTTTGGGGTTTTGCTTGATATTTAATAGGGTTTTTTCTTCCAAGTCCCGTTTTTCATTTTCTTTGATTGTATAATCTTTTGTTCTGCATTTTCTATCTTACTTTTTAGTTCTATAACTTTCCATGCATTTTTTTTTTCTTTTTGCAAGACCTTTTTTTTTCCTTTTCCACTTTCTGATTTTCTGGAACAAGATCCTTCTGTCTCTTGGTATGCATGAATGATGTTTACTTTTCTTCTTCGGTATATATTTTTCCACTATTATCTCCAATATTTTATATAATATCTCCGTATTTACCCTATGTCATCACTTACGAAAATGTTATCCCAATCTTTGTTTAAATTCTTCATTAATTTCTGACCATTTTTATATTTTTACTGTAGAAGTTGTATTTTCCATATCCTTCCCACTTTTTCATTTCTTGCTTATCTCTATTTTCACTTGCTTTGGAATGAACTGTTAATTCTATGACATTATGGTCTGAAATACTCGCATTATAAACTATTATTTCTTTAACATAATTCATCTCGTTCACAAATACTAGGTCTAAAGTATTTTCCTTTCTTGTTGTCAGGTGATTTTATTTGTTGAATGTTGTATTCTAATAGCATATCTAATAGCTTTTCAAATTGCCTCTTATCTTCTGCACTACTATTACTCTCTTTTTTATATGTATAAGTACAACCACAATCTCCTATTCGTTCTTTCCATTCTACGAAAGGAAAGGAAAGTTGAAGTCACCAGATAGGAGAATAGTCCAGTTCCTTGTGATTTCTACATATATCATCCAATTTTTCAATTATTATGTCAAACTCTTTAGTATTAGGAGGTCTATATATTACTATGTTCATCAATTTTTCAGATTCAAATTCTACCGCTATTAGTTCACATTCTGAGTTACTATATTTCTCATATATTTTTCCTTTGTTTTTTGTCTTTCCCATTATATTGCGGTTCCCCCTTGATTCCTATTTTTTGTTCTATCTGATCTAGTTTGTTTGGAACCCTTTTTATTTGATCATCATTCCAGTCTCTTGGGTTGGGAATACCAGGTTTCACTTATATTCATTATATCTATTTTCTTTTGACATTTGGGTTAGTTCTTCTAAGTACTCTATTTTTCTTTTTGAGTTACTCGTAACTAAACCCTGCGCATTCATCACTATGATGGTTTGCGTGTTTTCTCCTTCATTTAATACTGATAGTAATAAGGATTTTCCCATGTCTCTTTCCTGTTCTGGTATGTTGTTCTTTTTTTTTCATTTCCAGAAATTCTGACATTAAAAAATCCAACTTTTCCATAATGATCTTCCTTCATCATAATTATTAATTTTGTGTCTGAATCTGCAATTTTCTCCGTTTCTGCAATATCCTCTTGCATAATAAATACAGTTATTATCTCTTGAGTAGAATTTCGGAGCTGATGCTTTGAAATTTTTTGCTGACACCTCTGCATATCTCATTGGTGGTTTGCTTTTCTCTTTTACCTGATATTCTTGATTTCTCTCTTTATTTGTTTCTTTCTTATTTTGGATTTTATTACTTGGTTGGTTAATTATTTGATTATGATTCATGGCTACAGGGTGCATATATTTGCATTTTTTGTCGAACTTACATCCTTTTCCTTCTTTTAGGTTTTTACATATTTTTGGATGCAGATCTCTGCAATCATCCCCATATCCATCTAAGTATGCACATTTACCATATATTTCATAGTTTTGACATATCTTAGGATGTTTGTAGTAACATCTTTCTCCAAATCTGCAATTCCCTCTTTTCAAAAGGTTGCAGATTTTGTCTTTCTTGTCTATTTTTTCCTCTTTCCCGTCATTGTATAGATCTGGGTAGAGCCTCTTCGGGATTTGCTTTTCTGTTGTCATATCGTAATTTATTTCTTCGTAGGTATGCTGCTTTATTGCCTCATATGTAGTATCAATGAGTATCTCTGCATCCATACTTTTATCTTGTTCTTTGTTTCCTTATTATTTTTTCTGTCATTTCATTTTTGTTTACTTCTCTTCCGTTTTCCTCTTCTTCTTTTTCTTCTTCTTCTTCCTCTTCCTTCTTCTTCTTATCCTCACTATTTGTACATTCAATCTTGATTTAATAACATTGTCTATCCATGATAGACATGTTGAACAAAAAATTCTTGTATCGTTTCTCAAATCTTGTATTACCTCAGCACACTGTGGATGGGTCGGAATGTTGCATGCAGCACATTTTCTGATTAGGTTTTGTGGATTGACTATGCTATACCAAACCTTACACAGTTTGCATGCTTTTGGCATTCTTTTTTTCCTAATGCATCAATTAGTATATTCACAAGATTCACCTTATTCATTTTCTTTGTGTCGAATATGTTGGTTTATGATATTTTCTTTATGAGTCTCTTGACCACTTGGATTTTATTTGGAACTTCTTCAATTATTTTCAAGATGTTTTTCATTAGATTTGTTCCAGTTTGAAGGATTATATCCTTCTAATATATCTATGAATGCTTTTGTATCTTTTTTGGGGGGGTTAGGACTGTTGCTGATTTCATAGATGAGAAATGCCAGTTCCCTTCCTGCTACTCATCGTATTGTGAATCTGCTAAGGCACGCCAAATTACGCCACCTTTTCCCGCAGTTGGAACTTACTGCCATCTTGTTCTGATTTATAGTATTACACTTGATAAACTAACTTAGAAAGACGCTTTATCCTACTATTTTCACACTAATCTTATCACCGATAGTTCACGAAACACTTCTAGATATTTCTCAAATTCTAGTCGTATGTTAAACTTGTGATATCTGTTGATTATTGTGACTTCACGCGGGTACGTCTCACCAAGCAAGATGAGAGAGAGAGAGAGAGAGAGAGAAATATTCACGACCGTGCAATTGAAACGAGAGAGTCTTGCAAGTTTGTCTCTGCCGACAAGACATCCAGACAAAGTCATCAACTTGATTCCATTCATCAAAGTTGGCTCCGAAATTGGCTTTGTTTTCTTTGCCACCGCCCCTCTCCCCCCTCCCTTCCCCTCCCCCCCCACCCCCCTTCTTCCTCCTCCTCCAAGTTTCTGCTGCGGATCAAGATTGGAAAGTGGGGAAGAGAGGGGAGGGAGAGGCGAGAGGAATTAGCAGAGAAAGTCAGCGGGAGACTTTGAAGTATTCTGTTCACAAAGCAGACGTCAGCCCTCAAGTGAATATATACTTTACTGTGAAATGGGGTCTTATTTCAGTGAGGGGAAGGATTTGGGTAGCCCAAAATTACCACTGTACCCCAGAACACCCCACCCCCCACCCCCCACCCCCACCCTGTCGATATTGAACTCAGACCATGTTGGGAGGTTAAGTTAGGTAAGGGAAAGTTACATCACTTGCATCCATATCATCGCTGTACATCCCTGGCGGAGGTTTGCAGTGACTGGGCGGTCTTGCTTATGTAAATATATATATATTTGTTTTTTGTCAATAATAACAATAAAAAAAAAGGCCTTTCTTTTGCAGGTTTTTTTAAAGTCTGTATGCGTCGTGTTAATTCTTGTGTTTGTCATGCTTAAAAAAAAATACATGTTCGAGATAGATTTGTTCTTCCATACATTTGTTAGACCTTATGGTTTTTATGATAATGATAATGATAATAATAATAATAATAATATTTTACACCTCGCAACGGAGAGAGAGAGAGAGAGAGAGAGAGAGAGAGAGAGAGAGAGAGAAACATAATAAATCTTCATAATACTGACACTCAGACGCCACTTCGAAGCACGGACTATAAAAACGCGCTCAGCCCCCACCCCACTAAGAAAATAATAAAAGTCTCTTCGTCCAGATTGTTCTTCTCCATCAAATTTGATGGGTGGACCATCAATGGCCTGTGCTGGCTCCATCACGTATGCTGTGCTGATAAAGTACACGATGTGGCCTTCATCGTTAAATTTACATAACTATGGCATAGGGCCGGCTTCCAATTTAGCAGCCTCTCTCTCTCTCTCTCTCTCTCTCTCTCTTTTAAATAATGTCCAGTCATATTACCAACTATTCATATTTTCCTCTCTCTCTCTCTCTCTCTCTTCTCTTCTCTATCTCTCTCTCCCTCCTCTTTAAATTAATAATGGTCAATCATACTTAACCAATTATTCATATTTTCCTCTCCTCTCTCTCTAATCTCTCTCTCTCTCTCTCTCTCTCTCTCTCTTGTGAGGCTTAAAAGGATTATTATTTTTTTTTTTTTTTTTTTTTTTTTTTTTTTGCTCTATCACAGTCCTCCAATTCGACTGGGTGGTATTTATAGTGTGGGGTTCCGGGTTGCATCCTGCCTCCTTAGGAGTCCATCACTTTTTTTACTATGTATGCCGTTTCTAGATCACACTCTTCTGCATGAGTCCTGGAGCTACTTCAGCCTCTAGTTTTTCTAGATTCCTTTTCAGGGATCTTGGGATCGTGCCTAGTGCTCCTATGATATGGGTACGATTTCCACTGGCATATCCCATATCCTTCTTATTTCTATTTTCAGATCTTGATACTTGTCCATTTTTCCCTCTCTTTCTCTTCAACTCTGGTGTCCCATGGTATTGCGACATCAATGAGTGATACTTTCTCTTGACTTTGTCAATCAACGTCACGTCTGGTCTGTTTTGCACGTTATCACCCTATCCGTTCTGATACCATAGTCCCAGAGGATCTTTGCCTGATCGTTTTCTATCACTCCTCAGGTTGTGCTCGTACCACTTATACTGCAAGGTAGCTGATGTTTCTTGCACAGGCTCCAGTGGAGGGCTTTTGCCACTGAATAAGTATTATTATTATTATTATTATTATTATTATTATTATTATTATTATTATTATTACTATTATTATTATTATTATTCAAGGGGAACAGTCAGATGCTAGAACAAAGCTTCTAAACCATAATAATAATAATAATAATAATAATAATAATAATAATAATAAGAGGGGAAGACAACCACCAGGATATTCCTGAAGCCGAACCACGTAAGAGACTCTTGGGAAAACATATGGAACAATCAGGTATCACACAACAAACATGCAACATGGCACTAGGCAGGAAGTCGGGGCAGAGGAAATGGGGAGAATAAAACAAAGAATCACCGAGATCACGACAGACACAATCAGACACCAACGAAAGAAAATGCCCAACTGGAAAGCCCCAGGTCCCTATGAGGTCCATGGGTACTGGCTCAAAAACTTCAAGGCCCTAGACCCACGAATAGCAGAACAACTCCAGCTTTGCATCACAGACCACCATGCCCCCAAATGGATGACCACAGGGAGAACATCTTTAATACAGAAAGACAAGAACAAGGGAATATAGCAAGTAACTATAGGCCTATCACCTGCCTACCAAGAATGTGGAAGTTACTAATAGGTATCATCAGTGAAAGACTATGCAACTATGAGTGCAAGGAAAGAAGGACTGATAAAAGTAGACAGAGACTCAGTCATATACAGAGACAGGGGAATGAAAAACAGAACAGAGGAATGGCACAGTAGTAAACCAATGCACGGGCAGTAAATGAGAAAGATTAAAGAACTTCCCAACAACGAAACGTGGTAATGGATACCCAACATTGTAGTAAATACCACTCATTCGAATAGGATGACTGAGATTTAAAAAAAAAAAAAAAAAAAAAAAAAGTAATAATAATAATTTTACGCTAATGGGCATTATGTCTGTCCGTTCGTCTGTCATTCGATCACGGCCAAATGGCTGGTCCGATGGACATGAAACTTGGCAGGGTTATAGTGGAGATTCCTAAGCGGATTTATAATGGGATTTCATCCTACCTCCCCCACTCCGAAGAGGGTGGGGGTGAGATGGGATCCCCTGAAACGGAGTTGGTTTTGCCCGTGAAACGGGGCTGGTTATGCCCGTAGACTTAGTTACTTTACGAAGTTATCATACATAATTTCTGTATGCATATGTTTGCTAGTAATAATAGAAAGAATAATGATACTAAGCACTAAGACAATTACGTTGGATTTTCCTATGTTATTAGTAAGCCCTTGTGCCACTTGATCAATGTTCCAAATGTACATAAACAACAAAAATAGATATAAATATAGATTAAAATGTTCCGCTCTATTTCCTCTGTTAACTCAGCCGTGAAATAAATGAAAATGAAGTAAATGGCAATGAGTTATTCATGAGGAATTCCAAAATCGAAATTAGCTCACAGAGGGAATACTGAAACGTGAACTGTGACAGGGATACAGAGAGTAATTGAATCTGCTACGTAAGGCGATTTGGACATCATTAAATTCGGTTGGTTTGGCGAAATGTCGTTCAAACGAAAGAGATGACAAGAAAGAGTGCAGATTCGATTTCTTTTTTTTCTTTTTCCTTCAGAGAGAGAGAGAGAGAGAGAGAGAGAGAGAGAGAGAGAGAGAGAGAGAGAAAACTTTAAAGTATAGGAATCTTGGAAGTAATTTTACTTAATGGCTGTATTAGATTACAGATTCAGTTTCATTTTCTTTTTTCCTTCAGAGAGAGAGAGAGAGAGAGAGAGAGAGAGACTTGAAAGTATAGGAATCTTGGAACCAATTTTACTTAATGACTGTATTAATTACGGTCCCAGTGACTCAGTTCGACCAAATAAAGTAATTAAGTAACATGATTTTTAAGTTTCCTATATATTCTCATGTTACATGCCTTCTGAAGTCTCTCTCTCTCTCTCTCTCTCTCTCTCTCTCTCTCTCTCTCTCTCTCTCAATAAAAGAATCAGGCAAAGCAAAATATAACTCAACACTGGAGAAATAAGCCAATTATATTGAACGTATATCATCACAATTTGGCAAATGAAGTCATTATTCTCTCTCTCTCTCTCTCTCTCTCTCTCTCTCTCTCTCTCTCTCTCTCTCTCTCTGTGTGTGTTTGATTTGCTTCTGCATGTTAGTGGTTTTTATTTGTACAATTTTCACAGACATAATAAGAATACAAAGTCTCTCTCTCTCTCTCTCTCTCTCTCTCTCTCTCTCTCTCTCTCTCTCTCTCTCTCTCATTAATGAATTTCTGTAAGTACAGTGCTCTCAAGAGCAGCCTCATTGTATAAATGGATCCCCATATATGTAAGCGAAGAGCAATTTCATTCCTACTTTCTGCTGACGTCTCCTGAATTCTGGTTGAATCCGTTTCTATCCCCTCTTATTCAGTCATGTATCACCTTTTCCTATAACTTCTCTCTCTCTCTCTCTCTCTCTCTCTCTCTCTCTCTCTCTCTATCTATATCTATCTATCTATCTATCTATCTATCTCTCTCTCTCTCTCTCTCTCTCTCTCTCTGTTGGCTCTGTCCGAAAGCGTTTTCAGCTGAAGATTCAAAGAAAGAAAATAAGTCCAGGTTATGTAATATGTAGATGTTTGCTAAGAAATATATTTTTTTTTAAATCGTAGCTTAGTCGTCTGTCTATTAATGTACCAATAGATAAATAGATAGATAGATAGCTGGATAGATAGATAGATATGCATCTGTCCCATAATATCTCAAGTTTATATTGAAAAAGTACTGAACTTCAGTATCTAGTAAACGTCTACCTATCTATAGGGGTGGACAGGTAGATATTGCCTGACGCTAGATGGGCACTTATATTCAACCCAGGATCCTCCCACTGTTCAAACTGCCAATATCCCCGGGACATTAAGCGACCTTATGGCGAGGGAAAAGAACCCAGGAGCCCATATACCAAGAGGCGTCATGGATCCCTTGGGGAAGGTGAAGCTATTCAGGTCAAGACATTTTAGTAGTTACTCGGCCTCTTTGAAGATGCTGGAAATGGCATTTATATCCATCCTGCAGTTTTCTGTGGCATAGATCTTGGATAGTAGGGACTCTTTCGTGATGAATTTGGCTTAGAAGCGAGAACTTAATGTTTTTCATGTATACTTACGTGTTATTTTACTTGTCTTGTTTATAAATTAAGTAGGGGAAAAGTGGTTATTAGTCCTTTTGTTTTTTGTGGGATGTGTTAGTTACAATTGATATAAATTAAGTAGAAGGAAAAGTGGTATTGTAAAAGTATTATTTTGTATATAAATTAAGTAGGGGTGGGAATTGTAGTAATTTTGTTATATAAATTAAGTAGGGGAAAAGTGGTGTTTTTGTTATAACATTTTGTATAAATTAAATTAGGGGGTAAGTGGGAAAATTTTTGGAATTGTAGGGAAATATTTTGTATATAAATTGGGTATGGGAAACGTGGGGCGTGGTCGTAGTACATTTTGTATATTAAATTAAGTAGGGGAAAAAGTGGGAAGGGTAGTATATTTGTTTATAAATAAAATTAAGGGGTAGGGGAAAAGTGGTATTTTGTATTAAATTATTTTGGATTATTAAATTATTTTGTCAGGGGAAAAGTGGTAATTGTAGTACATTTGTATATAAAATTACGTAGGGGAAAAAGTGGTATTGTAGTTAACATTTTGTTTATAAATTAAGTTAGGGGAAAAGTGGTATTGTAGTTATATTTTGTATATAAAAATTAAGTAGGGAAAGTGGTATTTTAGTCATTTTGTATATAAATTAAAGTAAGGGTGGAATTGTAGTATATTTTGTATATAAATTAAGTAGGGGAAAAGTGGTATTGTAGTATATTTTGTATATAAATTAAGTAGGGGAAAAGTGGTATTGTAGTATATTTTGTATATAAATTAAGTAGGGGAAAAGTGGGTTTATGGTATATATTTTGTTATAATTAAGTAGGGGAAAAGTGGTATTGTAGTACATTTTGTATATAAATTAAGTAGGGGAAAAGTGGTATTGTAGTACATTTTGTATATAAATTAAGTAGGGGAAAAGTGGTTTGTATTGTAGTATTTGGTTTTATTATAATGAAGTAGGGGAAAAAAGTGGTATTGTAGTAACTTTTGTATATACATTAAGTAGGAGGAAAAGTGGTATTGTTACGGTTTTGTATATAAATTAAGTAGGGGAAAAGTGGGTATTGTAGTTACATTTTTGTATCTGAATTAATAAGAGAAAAGTGGTGTTGTAGTACATTTTGTATATAAATTAAGTAGGGGAAAAGTGGTATTGTTGGAACCCCCATTTTTTTTGTATGTATATTAAATAGGGGAAAAGTGGTATCGTAGTACATTTTGTATATGAATTATTAAGTAGGGGAAATGTAATGTAGTACATTTTGTATATACGTAAATCAAGTAGAGGAAAAAGCAGTATTGTAGTACATTTTGGAAAGATATCCATTTCTTATGTAGTTAAGGAGCATATAATTAAACAAAGACTCGTTTAAAGACTGAAAGAATGAAGGTTGTGTCTTTCAAAAGTAGGATTAAAATACATTATTTAGCTATAGTGAAATTTTCTTCTACCAGACGAGTGTTCCTGGAGGCCACACATGATGCCTGCTATCCCCACCAACACGAAAACAGACACTGCCTTCATTTCGCCGTGATAACTCGAGAACCGAGACACTCGAGATCAAACGTCTTCGATTTTGAACATATCGGTGTTCTTGACAAAGTCAGTTCGGATTCTAGTAATTATGCTCGGAATACCAGGTCAGGCACAAGTTTCATCCCTCCTACTACCAAGCTTTGTACTGTTTTTTTTTTCTCTTTTTTTCTTTCTATCCCTTTCGTCCTGCAGGACTCCAAGCTCCGTCGCGTTCCTCCTGCGTTCCAGATATCCTGCAGATAAGTGAAGGGAATACTGAAATGATAGTTATTATTATTAGGTACAAGGACAGACAGACATAATATCTAACAGCATTTCGTCACCATTTCTGTCTGTATCTTGAAGCTGCTCTGTCATTTTTAACTGACATGGAACAATAATATTTCTTTTGTTTTTTTTGGTTCTCTGATAAGTATGTAGGTATTTAGATATAATTAGGCACAAGGACAAACAGATTTAATATCTAACAGTATTGCGTCACCATTTCAATCAGTATCTTGAAGCTGCACTGTCGTTTTTAACTGAACAATGATATGCCTTTTTTGGGGTTTTGTTTAGTATGTAGGTATTAAGTATTAGATATTATTAGGTACAGAGACAAACAAATTTAATATCTAACAGTATTGCGTCACCATTTCTGCCTGTATCTTGAAGCTGCGATTGTCGTTTTTAACTGAACAATAATATGCCTGTTTTTGGATTTTCTGTTTAGTATGTAGTAGATATTAGATATTATTAGGCACAGGGACAAACAAGCATAATATCTAACAGTATTTCGTCCCCATTTCAAACTGTACCTTGAAGCTGCACTGTCGTTTTTAACTGAACAATATGTCTGTTTTGGGGTTTTTGTTTAGCATGTAGGTATTAGATATTATTAGGCACAGGGCCAAACAAGCATATTATCTAACGGAATATTACCGTCTATTTAATCTCTGTCTTGAAGCTGTATACTGTCCTTTTTAACAGACAGAGAACAACAATAATCACCGTCCAATCCGTTTTGAAATTTCGTTTCAGGAACCATTAAAAGGCGACAAATATTTTGACAGGCACGTCACAGCGATCAACGTCGACTGCTACCGGATTTATATTGAAAGCATTTTTATTATGCAATGCATTTATTCATCAAATAAAAGTTAGCATACATTCGGCGTCAATTGTAAAAGCGGAGTGCGCATCAAATCCCTTTTTTTTTTCTTTTTATGCATTGGGAGCGAATCCGAACAGCGTGGAAGTGATGAGGTTATGGAACTGATTCGAAATGAGTTTGCTTCGAGTGGAGTGAGTGAACAATCACATAATAGTATTCCTCTTCCGTGTGTGAGCCTGTACTGATACATCCGCGCCCCGTGTATTTTTTCTACCCTTCTCTGAAACCACGGATACATCTGTATCGTATGTATTTTGATCATTACAAACTCTAACCCTCTCTAAAACCATCACACTGCTCTTCACCTATCGACCCTTCTATCTATCTTATCATAAGAGGTGTTTTTTGTTTCTTTCAGTAACTTTCATTGAAGTAGAGCGATTTATTCTTCTTTTATGAGAGGATTTCCCCGTAAGTTTCCTCTGGTCATCCTGTTATTCTGCAGCTCCTGAAACGACTACTTCATGAAAAATATTCTATCCCCAAACCCTCAATCTTCCTTGTCCAAAACCCTTACTGTTCTTCCCTTATGGAGACTTCCATTATCTGTCTCATCATGAGATGAATTTCAGTTTTGGTCAATCTGCGAGAGAGAGAGAGAGAGAGAGAGAGAGAGAGAGAGCTACCTATGTCCTCATAGGATTTTATGACCACGCTGCTTACCTATGACCTGAGTGGCTTCTCATGACCTCATGACCTCATATGCACTTATCAAAAACCCAGGCAATTTGACGTAATTTAGTCGATGTCACTGAAAAATCAATTTGAACTTCAGTGAAAGTTACATATATATATATATATATATATTATATATCATATATATATATATATATATATATATATATATAATATATATACTATATATATATAGTATATATTATTTATTAACGTTATATATATCCTTTCGACTGAATTGTTCTGCAGGGCGCAAGGCGGTCGGGGTATTCCATGGTGGAGGTGGGGGGGATGGGTTACTGATAGGAGGGGGTAGGGGAACAAGGGAAGGGAAGAGGGAGGGAGGGTGGGAGGTTGAAATGTTAACTGGGCGTTATATTTTTAACTCTCCCCTCTAAAGGTTAATTAAGGCTTGGCATCGTAACTTTTAAAATCCTGCTCGACGTGGAAGCGATCCGCCATTTCGTAATCTGTATCACGTCTGATATTACTCGAATAGTTTTTATTTCTTCCTTTGTGAGATATTTTTGTCAAGAGACGAAAAAGATAGAACAGATAGAGGGATAGATATATAGATTGATATAGAGTCCTGCGTTATTGGTATATTTTCTCCTCGGTGGTGTAATTGTTTGGTTCGTCAAGGTAAAAGTTGAGAGAGAGAGAGAGAGAGAGATGGGGGGTTCAAAGATATTAACTGAGAGAGAGAGAGAGAGAGAGAGAGAGAGAGAGAGAGAGAGAGAGAGAGAGAAGGGGGTTGCAAATTCAAAGATATTAGCTTAGAGAGAGAGAGAGAGAGCGCGAGAGATGGGGGTTGCGAATTAAGAAATATTGGCTGAGAGAGAGAGAGAGAGAGAGAGAGAGAGAGAGATGGGGGTTCAAGATATTAACTGAGAGAGAGAGAGAGAGAGAGAGAGAGAGAGAGATGGGGGTTCAAAGATATTAACTGAGAGAGAGAGAGAGAGAGAGAGAGAGAGAGAGAGAGAGAGAGAGAGAGATGAAGGTTGATAATTAAGAAATATTGGCTGAGAGAGAGACGGAGAGAGATAGTGAAAGATAGGGGCGCGATTCAAAAAATATTGGCTGAGAGAGAGAGAGAGAGAGAGAGAGAGAGAGAGAGTGGGGGGGGGGGGGATTAATAACTTCCAACAACAGAAATAGGGAGTGTTTTTTTCTTCACTGTTCTGAAAATGCGAATGAAACGCTTAAAGTCTTCCATTGATGTTATTGATGAATGCGAATATGTTTCAGCTCTGCTTTTTAATTATTCGTAGGAAGGTTTTTCTTCTACGTATGTTTCCTTATGCGGAAGGGGATAAGCCTTCGCTTTTCTTTCGTACAGAAGCAGAGGTAAGAGAGGAACATTTATATAAACTTCTTCTTCTTCTTTCGACCTTATAAGTCCCACTGCATAGCATGGTCGGCCTCTAGAGTCGGTTTTCTTCATTTGTTCCTACTCCTCGCATCACCTTCCCCAAGTCCCCACCCCACCCTTGTCCCTCCTCACCACATCCGTCCATCTGTCACCCCCCCCCCCCAACACTCCTAATCCCTACCCACCATAACTGGCATGGTCCCATGGACGAGCAAATATGAAAGACAAACTTTTGTTTAGATGCAAATCTAGATAGGAATGTTCTTCGGAATGATCCTTAGTTCTTAGTCGGAAATGCTAAATGATTAAGGAATGCTCAGGGACCTCGCTTTGCGTAGCTCGTATGAGTTCGAATCCTACCAGGAGACGGTGAATCTCTTCGGTGGAAAATATGCCCAAATGATAAGAGAATAACAGGAGGTTAGAAGGTTATAATAGTCAATATATAGTATAAGATATATATGTGTGTGTATATAAATGTTTTATTATGTATGTATGTATACTTGTATTTTATACATGCACAGAACATGAGGAAGACAGAATGAGCCACAGCAAAGCCCATTACACGAATAATGACGGCTTATACTTGTGCCTGTATGGGTGTGTGTATGTGTGTGTGTGTACGTATTGAAAAACCCCATGGTACCCCATACTTCTTCCACTCTTCCAAAATTCGCCCGACCTAACAATTCTCGAACAGATCAATAAATAATACTCAATTCTTTCCCTGAAAATGTATTCTGGCGCTGTTAAACGACAAGCGAAAGCCTGAACTCTTATTCCGAAGTAAGGCGGACGTCCTGACTAGTTGACTGACGTCGACGCATTTTAATTTAACTGGTGTCAGATCTCACCACCCCCCACCACCACCCACCCACCAAGATCCCATCTCCGGACCACCACCAACAGCCCCCAGATCCCATCTCCGGATCTACGACGAAACCGCGGGAAGGTCTTGTCAGATGCGTGATTGCCTGCCGTGCGTCTTGGTGGATTTGGGGGGGGGGGGGGGGGGGTGGGGGGGTGTTTGAAATCCTTCCTTCCCCCCCCCCCCAACCCCTTCACTTTTCGGATTACCGAAGTGTGCGGTGAATTCTATGCAGCTGACGGATCATCGGAATTGGATGCAGGCTGCGATGGTTAATCCAGAACTGGGTGAATGATTGTGTAGTTAACGCGTGACCAGACTGGGATGATCACAGTGGGGTGAATTTTATGAAGTTGGCGGATGACTGGGGTGAGTGCTGTGCAGTTGATGGATAACTAGAATGGGGTGAGTGCTATAAAGGTGACTTATAACCAGAATGGGGTGAATTCTATGGAAACGACAGACAGAATGAGGTGAATTCTATGAAGCTGAGAAACAGACAGAATGGGGTGCCTACTATGCAATTGATGGATAATCAGAATTTGATGGGAGACTGGATTGGTGTTTATGCTATGCAATTGATGGGTGACTGGAATGGGGTTTATGCTATGCAATTGATGGGGGAATGGAATGGGATTTATGCTATACAATTAATGGGTGAATGGAATGGTGTTTATGCTATGTAATTGATGGGTGACTGGAATGGTGTTTATGCTATGTAATTGATGGGTGACTGGAATGGGGTTTATGCTATGCAATTAATGGGTGAATGGAATGGGGTTTATGCTATCCAATTAATGGGTGAATGGAATGGTGTTTATGCTGTGCAGTTGATGGGTGACTGAAATGGGGTTTATGCTATGCAGTTGATGAGTAACTGGAATGGGGGTTTATGCTATGCAGTTGACACACCCGTAAAGGGGGTGGGTTACTCAGTTCATGGATAACTGGAATGGGGGTGGGTGCTATGCAGCTGATGCATAACCAGAATGGGATAAGAGCTATGCACTTCACGAATAACTGGAGTGCTATACATATTATACGCTATTCGATGCTGCCTGATACAAAAGTCATTCTCTGACCTTCAAGTTATTCTGTTCTTTTTATTTTAATGTTGAAGTGACAGTCTCTCTACTGTTCAAGAGAATTCTTATTATTCAAGAAAAGTATTACAAAATGTCTATTGCTCTTTTCTGCAATCTGGGAATGTTCTTTGATTTTTTTTATTCAAATTTCGAAAAAAAACATTATATAATGTCCTCAGACATTAATGCTTTTCCATTATGCTTCGTTGCCATGAAATAATTAGTTGAATTACGTAAGAGTTACGAGCAGCCATCAGTTACATATCTACCAGTAGCTGGACGTACAGAGAGAGAGAGAGAGAGAGAGAGATCATACGTAAATGTTTCATCGTCTCTCCCCTTAAGAGATGTGGATACCTTGTCAGTTACAGAACCCCCGCTTCAGTTCGATCTTTTATCGTGAAATATGGAAAAGGCGTCTGAGTCTGCCAACAATTGGGTGACATAGACCAATTAATTTTTTTTTTTTTCCTTTTTTTAGTTTCAACTGAAAACAAAAAAAATATATACCTGGAGCGACTTGCCAGTTTCCGAGATTTGCCAAAGGCAAGGGAATACGTGTGAACTTAATACTTTAAATGCAGTTGGGGTAATGTAAATTTCGTAAAGGTTTGAATGACATGGAAGGAATTCGCGTCAGTTTAAATCATTGCCATGGTGGGTCCTGTACATTTTGTAAAGGTTAGAAAAATCACGGTAGGAATTCAGTTCAGAATAAATTCTTGGCCTGAAAGGAGGCAGAATTCAACTTTGATATGTATTTGTCCAGATACCTTTACAGCAAGGAATCAATTTTTACTAAAGGATAAAGATGAGATTTGAAAAAGTGCATAGATATTCACATCAGGGGAACGAACATCTGTCACTGAAAGAATTTCTTTTATTCAATATTCAAATATTTTAGTGGACGTCCATTTTCAAGATTAGATGTTTATAAACATTCATCATGAGGATATTTTTAGTATGAAGTGCAAGGAGAGACTTTGAAGTGAGTGTTAGAGTAATCAAAATGTTTATTAATTTCATCTGAGATAAAATATTAAAGTGAATCATGAATTTTTGAAATGGTGATAACAGTAAGATGGGATTATGCATATATATATATATATATATATATATATATATATATATATGAATATATATATATATATAAATCTTTAATGAAATATAATCTGCTTCAGAGCACGAGTCACAAAAAATAAAAAAAAAAACCAATTTGGATCATTTCTGAAATATAATCATTTCTATAAATGAACTTTTAGTATACGTGTTTGTTATGGGCAGTGAAACACGTAACAGGTGCTGTAATTAATATTAAACGTATTTCCCTTATCTATATTATAATAAATATATCTATATATATATATAATATAATAGATATATATAATTATTTTATTTATTATATGCATGTTGATATATTCTACATATATATATATATATCTATATATATATATATATATATATATATATATATATAGGTATTGTGAAGAGGAACATAAATTTAACCCCTTTGATAACTAAATATTTTCAAGTACTCTCTGATATTCATTCATAAAGCAAACAAAAGGCGCATATATGGATATCTTTCACTTCATTCTTAACTCTAGATGTACTGGCTTTTTTTCCAATTTTGAGAGATTTGTCATTAGCGAAATGGATTATCAAAATAATCGAATGTAATTTTCGCTTACAATACCCGTTTGCATTTTATAAAAGAGCCATAGATCCTGTTTTTTGTATGTATATTTACAGACCTTTAGTACGTAGTATGGTGAATTAATCGAAATATAAACTCCACAGTGGCCCCCTTTATGAATATTTGAGGTCATCCATTGTTGTATTCATTTGGCTGTATTTCAACCTCAAAAGTTTCCAGGTGTCTGTAGGTAGATTTGAAGTTACACAAATTCAGCCCAGTTAGTCTTTTTTCCTTAACTCTCAGTTCTGAGGAGAGAGAGAGAGAGAGAGAGAGAAGAGAGACGAGAGAGAGAACTCTAGAGAGACCTTACCTTACAGACCTTACATCTTGTTCAGGTTGCCCCAGGTACCTCAGTGAAAAAGAGAGAGAGAGAGAGAGAGAGAGAGAGAGAGAGAGAGAGAGAGCTTACAGACCTTACAGTTCGTTCGGGTTGCCCCAAGTCCCTCAGTAAGAGAGAGAGAGGAGAGAGAGAGAACGGAAACTTGTCCTGTTTAGATTAATCATACATTGATGGAGAGCAACGTTGAGAGAGAGAGAGAGGAGAGAGAGAGAGAGAGAGAGAGAGAGAGAGAGAGAAGGGGGGGTGATAAAGTCAGTCATTCTCTAACTGGTACTCTACTAATGACAAATTTCGTGGTAATTAAGAATATTTATTATTTTCAATTTTCATTAACAATTTTTTAGGATTACAGGTAATAAGCTTTAAACAATTAAACAATGGTTTAAACAATTGTTTAAACAATTAAACAATTCCAGCGTAGAAAGTGGCTTTTGTATAGACTAAGCAAACATAAATCCCCTGGAACCTCCAAGGTGTGTGGATTTTTTTGGAAGCCACGGGAATGTACATGGGAGATGAATGAGGAAATAAATGTAAGTTCCAGAAACCTTGGTGAGTTGAAACAATGGAAAAGTAAATTGAACTGCCTTAAATCTCTGGTCTGTATGTTTTTTTAGAAGCCCCTGCAAAGTAGTGGAAGCTAGTGTAGCGAAATTAAGCCTCCTGAAATCTGGGTGTACGTTGTGTAAATAGCTGGAAAGTATATGGAATGAGTTGAATTGTTTTAGTATCCTGAAATCTAGATATATGATTTTTGGAAGTAGCTGGAATAATATCCATGTAAGATGGCTTAGTGAATATAAGTTTCTTGGTCTATGGAATGTTGATGGAGGATGTACCAATAAATGTGAGTCGTCTGGAATGAGTGGATACATTTTTTTGGAAGTAATTGGAAAGCGCATCAAAGATATTGTGTTAAACGTAAGTCTTTTCACATTTACTCTTTTAGAATTCTTTAGAAGCTTCTGGAATGTACGTGGTTGATGGAAAAGTGCATCTAAGTCTCCCAGAACTGGATAGATAGATCTCTTGGAAAGTAAGTGTAAGTTTTTTGTAAGTGGCTGAAATATCCATAGAGCAAAGGGATTAGTAAACAGGGGTCTCCTGGAACGTGAGTGTAAGTTCTTTGGAAGTGTCTGGGATATTCATAGAGCAAAGAGATTAGTAAACATGTGTCTCTTGGAAAGTTATTGTGGGTTATTTAGAGGTGGCTGGAATATTCATGGAGCAAATGGATTAGTAAACATGGTTCTGGAAAGTGAGTGTAGGTTGTTTGGAAGTAGCTGGAATGCTCATAGAGCAAAGGGATGAATAGACATGTGTCTCCTGGAACGTGAGTGTGAGTTCTTTGGAAGTGGCTGGAATATTCACAAAGTAACGGGAGTAGTAAACATAAGTTTCCTGGAAAATTATTGAAGGTAATTAGAGATGGCTGGAATATTCATGGAACAAATGAATTAGTAAGCATTGGTCTCCTGAAAAGTAAGTATAGGTTCTTTGGAAGTGGCTGGAATGTTCACGGTTGTTCAGTAGACGTAAGTCTCATGGAATCTCCTGTCTGTGTGTTCTTTAGAAGTGACTGGGGTGTACATGGAAGAGTTGTTCAGGGGCTTAATCAGAACCTCATCGTCTGGATGCACGAAGCAGACCACTGACTGCCTGGCACATCTCTGCCTTATCTCTTCTTTGGGAACTAGGACTCGGTGTTCCTGGAAAAGAAAAATTACTATTAATATCATGTTTCTTTTATTATTATCATTATATTGATCATTCCTTACAGGACATTAACGTGCAAATCAAAGTAGACTG
>NC_087207.1:53089019-53091519 GCF_015104395.2 Macrobrachium nipponense
TAAAGCACACGAAAAGGAAGAGCAAATAAATACCTGAAAATATGGTCAATCAATAAACTATATTTGTAACATTTAACAAACTAAACCACGTGAATATGGAGAGAGAGAGACGAGAGAGAGAGAGGGGGGGGAGGGGGAACGGAGGTGGAAGAGAACCACGTGCCCTGGAAATGAGAGAGAGAGAGAGAGAGAGAAAGACGATGAGAGAGAGAGAGGGCCACGTGAATATGAAGAGAGAGAGAGAGAAAGAGAGAGAACCACGTGAATATGGAGAGAGAGAGAGAGAGAGAAAGAGAGAGAGAGAGAAATGCTATTTAGCCTCAGTGCCCGAAACCAACAGACAGACAGACAGACGAAGTAGAGACCTACCACTTGTTTAGGGATCCCGTGGTTTTTCAAGTAAACAAAACCGACGTTCCTGAAGGCTTCGGCAATTTCATTGGCAACTGTTTGTCGTTCCTGTTCCCCTGGGGAATCGCCGCTGCCAAGCCCTGTAATGAGAGATGAGAGGAGGTGTCTATATTATATATATATATATATATATATATATATATATATATATATATATATATATATATATATATATATATATATATACATATATATATATATATATATCTATAATACATATATATATATATATATATATATATATATATATATAAATTAAATTACGTACACAAACAGTCATGCTATAACACACAAACGCACACACATCCACACATACACGCATGCACTCACGTACCCACACAAACACATCCATTTCCTGTGCATTAGATTTCCACAAACGCGTTGACATCACAAAAACCTTCCTCGACAGGAAATCTATCAGGTTCTTGCCAGCTCACGTCACACGTAAGAGCAGAATAAGCTGGAAAATGCAATTGTAATAACTGGCAGAAATCGTCGACGAATTACAAGAATGGCAAAAGGGGAAAGAATGGACAGAACATCTCCGATAAAATGAAGGAATTGCAAAAAGCGTGCAAGCGCTGAGTCAGAACGCTGAGGAAGGCGAGAGGGACACTCGGAATCCTAGCGAGTTGGCGGAGAAGAAGAAGAATTTGCAATGTAAACATTAGCTGAAGAATGCGGGACTGTCAGCTTCTCGCCTTAGGTAGTGTGGCTATATTGAAACAAAATGTGTTTATTTAAGCCATTCTCTTTATTTTTAAAAGGGTGTGTCGTGTAGAATAGATTTAAAACGTTAAAATTATATATATATATATATATATATATATATATATATATATATCTATATATATATATAATATATATATATATAATATATATTTGAAATTATATTCTATCTAATGGTAGGTTTTAACGCAGAATAGTTTCAAAACGTAAAAATTAGAGTATAGGAATTATCTTATGCGGATTAGATTCTAATCACGAATAAGGGAAAAGTATTAAAATAGTCGTTTTTAGCAACAGGCTTGATGCAGGAAAGATACAAAAAAAAATATGAAGACATAAAGCTGCTTTGTCCTGCAAAACCATTCGAAGCACGATTACATAGAATAGATATTTGTCAAACTGAAAGACTTTTGCAAGTTTTTTTTTTTTTTTCGTGTGGAGCTTTTAAAACGAGAAATTCAAGAATACTTTGATGAATTGTACTGAAAAGGAGAAAGGTAAGACAAATTTGGACGTACTATAGAAACTAAAAACGAAACGAAGATATAATAAAATACACTGCAATAAAAAATAAAATACTGCAATAAAAAATAAAATAACGTTAAATAAAATCGTTCTCTTCATCCGTTATATAGGACGGATTGAGAAAGTAAAAGACATAAATTAATTTTCTTATTAATAGCTTCACAGACGTTTTGATAACCGATTATGATGATATTTTATGAAATGTAGTAGGCAGTCGAGCCAAGCATCGAGAGTTGGAGTTAGACAGCAAGATACACATAAAGAGAGCCAGAAACCACAGGAGATGACCCGCAAAGATCTGATGATAATTCATAGTCAGAGAGGCTGGACAGCATGACTGACTGACGAAAGGAAGCGGGAATGGAGGTAAAATATTTTGTGGCTGGTGAATGCAGCGAGTTAGAGAAAATAGTTCTGATTCCCTCTCTCTCTCTCTCTCTCTCTCTCTCTCTCTCTCTCTATATATATATATATATATATATATATATATATATATATATATGTGTGTGTGGGTGTGTGTGTGTGTGTGTGTGTGTATGTATATATGTATGTATATAATATTATATATATATATGATATATATATATATATGTATACTTTAATATATATATATATATATATATATATGTGTGTATGTATAACATATATACATGTAGACTACTATACTGTCGTCTATCTCTCTCTCTCTCACACACACACACACACACACACACACACACACACACACATATATATATATCTATATATATATATATATATATATATATATATATATATATATATATATATATATATATAGATATATATATATATATATATATATCATATGAATACA
>NC_087207.1:53106519-53121519 GCF_015104395.2 Macrobrachium nipponense
GTTAATGGGCCAGGAGAAGAAAGAGGGTAGTTAATCATAATGTTGCAACAACCTGTACGAAGATCCAACAGGATTGCAGCCAGAAGGATTGATAGGGGAGAGGGTATCACCTAGTTGTTGTTAACTACCCTCTTTCTTCTCCTGGCCCATTAACGAGCTAACGACCGTTGTCAACGATCTTCAACGACTCTTGTTTTTTATATTTACCTCTGCACTTGTCGTAACATTTTGTTCATTTGGACTGAAGATGAACCCAGGGAAGGGTTCGAAAGCTTTCTGTAAAGTCTTCAAAATTATACACGGACTTTTTACACTTTGTATTATTGTGGACCCTTTAGAACAATAATAATAATAATAATAATAATAATAATAATAATAATAATAATAATAATAATAATAATAATAATAATATAATAGTAATAATAATAATAGTTCAGGTTGTTGTAGTATCTGTGATAATATTAGTAGCTCCAAAACGTACCAACAGCTGAGGTAGAAAAAATATACAAAATAAAAAAAATAAAAATTAGAAAGAAAAAATCGTACCTCAGATGCTGGAAGGTAAAAAAAAAATCTTTTTTACGAGACCATCGACAAAAATTATGCTGTTTCCAGGTGAGATTTGCCTGGAAACTTACCTTGGTGCAGGATGAAGTTGAGATGTTGAGCGAAAGGAAACTTGAGTATTGACCATGTTTTTGTCAGTAGGAGGGACAACTCAGCGACTTTATCTAGCCCAGGCCAGAGGAAGGTTTAATAAGGAATTTCAAGGGAGAAGCCATTGGGTAAGGTGGACTTAACTGTAGGAATGTGGAAGGGTAAAAGTCGAGGAAATTGTGACCTGAGAGAAACATAGAATAAAGAATCTGTTCTGGGAACTTTATCATGAGAGACGATTAGCCTTTTATCCTATATACTCCAAAGATATGGAATTCTCTCCCTTCTCCTTTTCCTCTCCTAAATCTTTGAAGTCTCTCTTTAAAAAAAAGACAAGTTTATCATATCTCTACAGGTGAAAATTCCTTTTGATGAACCAATCTTCTTAATTATACGAGGGCTCGTACTTACATACACCAGTATGTCTGTATCTGTCCTTACTTCTGATGAAAGAAAATTTATATTATGAACCTTATACCTTTATCTTGCCCAGGCCAGAAGTAAATGAGAACTGTGTTGAGTCATTCTGTATCTGTATCTTGACGCTTCGTTATACATAAATGCGTTGGTGGAGGCGCTAGGTATATAAAAGATTTCTTCATTCTGCTGCATTCTTCATTTACCTTCCCCCAAAAAGTGGTTCCTGTCTTGGAGGACACCTCCCTAATTTGGGCTCTAATTGAGTGTCTGTTTAAATGGGCCCTAATGAGTTTCCTGACGCCGGAAAAGGAAGAAAGACAGAGAGACATAGTGTTTCACCCTCATTTTCTGTTTGTCTTTGGTATGAGAGAGACAGATGAAGTCTGAATGAATATCACAGCATTTCTCTGTCTTTTTCACCCGAGTATTATTTGCAACTTTCTCGAATAACTATGCTGAGAATAAAGTAATGGGATTAAAATACACCTAGTGTAGTAAACATTCAATACACTTGATATATTTTAAATACAAGATATGAAGGATAAAAGCCAAATAAAGTCATGGAATTAGCATACACCTAGTGTAGTAAACATTCAATACACTTGATGTATTTTGATACAAGATATAAAGGATAAAAGCCAGAGAATGGGACAATGGGATTAAAATATACCTACTGTAGTAAATATTCAATACACTTAATGTAATTTAATAAAGAAATGAAGGATAAAAGCCATAGAATAGAGTAATGGAATTAAAATACATCTGAATAAATTCATGGAATTAGAATACACCTAGTGAAGTAAATATTCAATACACTTAATATATTTTAATACAATATATGAAGGATGAAAGTCCACCCAAAGAAAATAGTGTACAGTAAAACCAGAGGACGGATCACGTGACGTAGCAAAGGCAACCAAAAAAAAAAAAACATATTTGGGTAGGGGGGGGGGCTTAGCAGAGGGGGGGGGGGGGTGGGGGTTTGGAAAGAGACCTTTAGGGGGTGGGGGTGGAGCGAAATTTCTATCAAAGGGGAGGAAGGGGAAAAAAAAAACCTCCAGAAGAAATTCTATCAGAATAAATCGAAGTTAAGATGGCAAGATGTTTTCCTTGGCCTATCATGGCTGTCTTCGGCAAGAGCTACCCGAGACTTGTTTACGATGTGGCTTCGTCCGCATTCGTTCTTTCTTGGCTTCCGTCCGCTATTTATAGAGGTCCTGTTCCTTATTCTTTTTCCTAGTTTTTTTGAGGGGATGTTAAGGACAAATAAAGTATCCGCCTAACGTATCCGGACGAGGCGATGCGTTCGAAGGTTTTAAGGAAGCGATCGGATGCTTCTGGGCCTCAAGGGAAAGTATAGTATTTCTTGGAATTTTTCTGGATGTTAATTCACTTTTCTGAATTTTCCTGACTTTTGTTATTTTCTTGAATTTTCTTAATTTTCCTGACTTTTTTTATTTTCCTGAATTTTCTTAATTTTCCAGACTTTTTATTTTCCTGAATTTTCTTAATTTTCCTGACTTTTTTTAATTTTCCTGAATTTTCTTAATTTTCCTGATTTTTTAATTTTCCTGAATTTTCTTAATTTTCCTGACTTTTTGTATTTTCCTGAATTATTTTAATTTTCCTGACTTTTATATTTTCCTAAATTTTCTGAATTTTCTTGACTTTTTTTTATTTTCCTGAATTTTCTTAATTTTCCTGACTTTTTTTATTTTCCTGAATTTTCTTAATTTTCCTGACTTTTTTTATTTTCTTGACTTTCCTGAATTTTCCTACATTTTTATGAATATTCCTGATTTTTAAAATTTCCCTTTATTTTTAGCATTTTCCTGAGTTTTCCTGAATTTTCTGAAATGTCCTGATTTTTTTTAATTTTCCTGGATTTTTCTGGATTTTTTTTTAAGCTTTCCAGAATTTTCCAGGATTTCATTTTTCTAAATTTTCATAACGTTCCTGCGTTTTCCTACATTCTTATGAATATTCTGATTGTTTCTGAATTTCCCTTATTTTTTTAAACATTTTCCTGAGTTTTCCTGAAATTCCTGAAATTTCCTGATTTCTTGTGAATTTTCCTGTTTTTTTCAGAATTTCTTTTTTCTAGCCTTTCCAGAATTTTCCAGGACTTCTCTTTTAATTTTTTCTGGAATTTTCCTACATTTTTATAAATATTCCTGATTGTTTCTGAATTTCCCTTATTATTTTTTGTTTCTTATCATTTTCCTAAGTTTTCCTGAATTTTCGGAAATTTCTTGATTTGCTCTGAATTTTCCTGGATTTTTCTGAATTTTCTTTTTTAGCTTTCCGGAATTTTCCAGGATATCTCTGAATTTTTCAGAATTTTTCATAATTTTACGTGATTTTTCCTGATTTCTGATTTCTCGTGATTTTTTCTGAATTTTTTCCCGGATTTTTTTTCCCGGATTTTTTTTTTTTTTTTTTTTTTTTTTTTTTGTGCACTATGCTGAATTTCTCTGAATTTCGGATAATGTGTGGCCGGTTACGGAATGATACGTGAAAAGTAATTTCTGCCAATATTTAAAAGGTAATCGTGTAATAACTGTAAAATTGTGCAGTGATTAAAGGTGATTGTGTAATAGTGAGAAGGATTGTGCAATGCCGAAGGTAATTGTTTAATACTCAAATGGTAACTGTGTAATATTTTTAAACCTGGATTTTTTTTGTTTTATTTGGTATATATAATAATGTATATATATATATATATATATATATATATATATATATATATATATTTGTGTGTGTGTGTGTGTGTGTGTGTAATATAGTCTCTGAAGCTGTTAAACAAAATCTGGTACTTTCCATCGCTGGGACGAAATGCATTATTTTAGCAACTGGATTACAATTGCAAAAAAAGAAAATCACTTGTTTCACCTGCCGTCATATTAATTAGAGCGAGTTTATACAGGTGTGTATAATCTGCCAATACCGGTTTAATTAATTCCATAAAGTTATTTGGAAACTTAATTTTCCACTCGTGTAGCATTTGCCAATATTACTTTCAAAGTTGCGTTATGCAATAAGGTAATGATTGTATTTCTAGTGATGTATTTCAAAGCAGATATTACGCTTTTTTATTTATGAATTATAAACGTGATTTTAACTGAGAGAGACAGACAGATAGACAGATAAAAGGAAGAGAGAAAGAGAGAGTCAAGATCACATCAAAATTCCCTGCGAGTAAGGAGAGAGAGAGAGAAAAAAAAAGAAAGGACACTATAAAAGTCCTTGCACGAGCCTGCCTCTCTCTCTCTCTCTCTCTCTCTCTCTCTCTCTCTCTCTCTCTCTCTCCGGTAATCGGAAATAGAGACAGATAAAAGAGAGAGAGACAGATAAAAGAAAGAAAGAGAGATTCGAAGATCACATCAAAAATTCCCGAGTAGAGAGAGAGAGAGAGAGAGCAAGAGAAAAAAAGAAAGGACGCTATAAAACTCCTTGCACGCCTCTCTCTCTCTCTCTCTCTCTCTCTCTCTCTCTCTCTCTCTCTCTCTCTCTTTTGCTACGGTAATAGGAAATAGAGACAATAAAAGGAAGAGAGAAAGAGAGTGACGATCACATCAAAATTCCCTGCAAGGAGAAAGAGGGCGAGAGAAAAAAAAGAAGAAAGGACGCTATAAAACTCCTTGCACGAGCCTCTCTCTCTCTCTCTCTCTCTCTCTCTCTCTCTCTCCGGTAATCGGAAATAGATGACAGTGTTGAATGCAAATGAAAGATCCTTCACATCGCTTAACGATCCACGGCCATTACTCTTACTTGAATGCGCTGGATTTACACCTCGTTTTTCATCCGTTTTTTTTTTTTGTGCGTTAAAGCGTTCTGGCCATGAATGGAGGGTGGATTTGCATGTATACATGTATATATATGTATGTATATATATACATAAATAATATATAATCATATATATATATATGACAGGTAGAAATGTTCCCATGTTATTTTTTTAAGCGTTCTGACCATGAATTGAGGGTGGAACCACCCCCCTAGCGCCATATAACAAAATAACAGCAAGGATTTACTGCAAACCAAACCTTACGGCCTCATTGGTAATGAAAAATAGTACGGCACATCGACGGAGAAAGAAGTTGAATCTGATATATATATACAACGTTTGTCTGTGCTGACGAGCAATGTCAGTCCCCCCAAAAATGCTATATCGGACACACAACCACTACACTCAAACGTCGCATGCAGGCCCACAGAAACCAAGGAGCCATTCATCAGCACTTTGTGGATACCCACAATAAAAAACCATCCTTACAAGAACTTCTCACACACCAAAATAATACACAAGGAAGGCAACTACAATTGTTTATTGATATCAGAAGCAGTCAGCATCGCCATGCAACGCCCCAACCTTAACATCCAACGTGAGGCTGACCGATCCTTGCCCTCGTGTAGGAGGCAGCCTTCAACCGCGTGGAAAACCACCACACGCGGACAGGAGCGCACACTGACATTCAGTGAATTAAACATATATGTAATTAATATATATTTATGTATAAATGTGTATATAATAACTGACTTTCAACTTTTTATATAATTTCTGTTGTTAACATATTTATTTATTTGTCTTATTTTATGTTTCACTATAGTCTTTTGTAAATACTTAAAACTAAGTATCTGGCATTATTTGTACTACCTTTCCGTCCTCATGGACGTCACAAAACGCATGTAGGCTCATATTTGTATCAGTACGCTTGACAACGTCAATACGTATAGGTTGACGAAACAGCTGTCGTGTGTAAAAATACTAGAGTAAATGGAAGAACCCCATTATGTGTCCATTAGTAACCTGAACAATGAAGTAAAGAAAATAATTAGAAAATATGAAGCAATTTCAAAAAAAGCTGGTTAACAGTGAGAAAGCCATTCTATTCAATGAATATATATATATATATATATAGGATGTATAGATATATAGATATTATATATATCTATAATATATATATATATAATATATATATATATATATCTTATATATATATATATATA
Organism: Macrobrachium nipponense; assembly: GCF_015104395.2. NCBI lineage: Eukaryota > Metazoa > Arthropoda > Malacostraca > Decapoda > Palaemonidae > Macrobrachium > Macrobrachium nipponense. The sequence continues at coordinate 53,112,607 of NC_087207.1, forward strand.
TCTATATATATATATATATATATATATATATATACATATATATATATATATATATCTATATATATATAATATATATATATATATATATATGTATATATATATATATATATATATATATATATATATATATCGAGCTACAAATGTCCTTTAATATCTAATTCGCTCTACCTCGGAATTAATATATTTTCGTACATGTTAAACCGAAGGGGATTTTATTCAGCGAAAATAGTATTGCCGGCCGACGGTCAGGAACCATCGACATCTTCAATTCCAGGCTGGCAGTGAAGCCTTAGCCCACCCCGCCAAAAACCAACAAGAGGATATAAGGTTTATGCCGCCTCCCACCTCAATACCTGCCGCGTCCAGGTATTTTTAGTTTTGGAGACTGCATCAAACCCCCTCGTCCTCGGTAGCATTGTAGTGCTTTTGGTGGGCTGGTGGCTGGGTGGGCTAAGGTTTCACTGCCAGTCCTGGAATTGAAGATGTCGAGGTGGTTTCGTGCCCGTCGGCCGGCAATTCTATTTTATTGCTGAATAAATTCCCCTTCGGTTTAAACATATATGAAAATATATTAATTCCGAGGTAGAGCGAATTAGATATTAAAGGACATTTGTAGCTCGATATATGTATATGAATCACGGTAATGTGATATGACTTATATATATATATATATATATATATATATATATATATATATATATATATATATATATATATATATATATATATATATATATATATATATATATATATACCATACATAAATAATACATATATATATGTATTATGTTGAATTGTATTTAATTCAGCTATATTCAGTTATAATACAAAATTCTTCATATTTTGCATTAGTAAATAAACAAACAGAAATTGTCCAGCCAAGACGGAGTTTGTGAAGAAAGACGTGACGTCACAACCTTATTTGGCATAATGTCGCGCAGACCGCGCATGCGCTGTTCACTCTCTCTCTCTCTCTCTCTCTCTCTCTCTCTCTCGTCCTGGTGATGCAATTTGCAGTGCTTGTGAGTTCTCTATTGTGTGGCTCAGCTTGGGTTAGAGAGAGAGAGAGAGAGAGAGAAAGAGAGAGAGAGAGAGAAGAGAAATTAAATAAAAGAAAAAAACGGTATTGCCCGACGAGGAAAACCAATAAATATTGCACCAGCAGACTCTCTCTCTCTCTCTCTCTCTCTCTCTCTCTCTCTCTCTCTCAAGGTTTGCTGTATATAGTAAATGTGAGTAGTATGAAATGTAACATTGAAATACATTTTATCCTTTGTAAGATACAGAATAGTCAATGTAAATATTGTAATTAAAGCTTATTATAATTGTTATTATTATTACTCTCTCTCTCTCTCTCTTCTCTCTCTCTCTCTCTCTCTCTCTCTCTCTCTCTGCCCCAAATGGTAAAACGCTGTCTGGCGACTAAAGCGTTCTCGTAGCGCCTATTCAGAATCCGTGTTCCTGGCTTAGTGAGTTTCTCTGTAACACTCACCAGTCACCAGAAAAAATAAAGAATTGTCATTTCATTTCCAGTTTTTTCCTGTATAAGTTGTTGCATAGAATTTATAAACTGAGATTTTTTCTCTAATTTTTTTTTATTCTTTATTAATTTTATTTACTGTTTTGAATTTTTTTTATCGTATTTTATTCTTTATCGTTTTTATTTACTGTTTCGAAAAAAATTTTGTGTAAATTTTGGAGATATGTTGTTAGAGTTGAATTTCTGGCTGTTTTTTGCTGATGATGATTATGAAATGAGTGTGGAATGGAATATATATATATATATATATATATATATATATATATATATTATATATATATATATATATATATGTATATGTATTTATATATATATTATATATATATATACCATATTGTAAACACACATCCTACACAACCTCTCTCTCTCTCTCTCTCTCTCTCTCTCTCTCTCTCTCTCTCGTGACCCAGTGTCTAACGTGCCCAGCCCATAATCTACGTAGTTGAATATCGTACTTTAATCATATAAATCTCCCGACTAACAATTCTGAGAGAGAGGAGCAGAGAGGAGAGAGGAGAGACCGAGAGAGAGACGAGAGAGAGAGAGAGAGAGAGAGGCAGACAGACAGAGATAACACTTTTGAAGATCTCCAGCCCCAGAATCCTGAGAGAGAGACAGACTGACAGACAAACAGACAGAAAAAGGGTGAGAGGAGAGACAGACAGACAGAAATAGTATTTGAGATCTCCCACCCAAGAATCCTGAGAGAGAGACAGAGAGAGAGAGAGAGAGTAAGGCAAGGTGTTGTAGCTTCTCATCTAATAAGAATTCTATGACGTGTTTCTTGTGTCTCTTGCCGCCTTGCTTAGCGAGCCTCCTAACATAAATAAATGCTTCGCTACCTACGCTCGATGACCTTGATAAGGTCAAAGGTCAAAGGTCAAAGGTTATGGCGCAAGAAGGGATTATTATTATTACGCTTCTCATAACAGAAAAGAAGGGGTTTCCTTTTTTTCTTTTTTTAAGTAATAAACACTCGAAGAATAATATGGATGAATATTGTGTTTATACTTTTTTCTTTTCATTTCCTTTTATGTAGTATTTGTAAGGATGGATGCAATATATATATATATATATATATATATATATATATATATATATTGAACACAAACCATATCCTCTAGCAGAAGTCCTAATTTCAAATCAATGGTTTATACTCTGAATAATAATAATAATAATAATAATAATAATAATAATAATAATAATAATAATAATAATAATAAGAAGAAGAAGAAGAAGAAGACGAAAAGAAAGAAGAAGAAGAAGAAGAAGAAGAAGAAGAATAAGTATTAGAGTTCATAATTAGATCTCAGAGGTCTAATTTTAAACCAAATCTATGAATTAGATACTACAATTATTAACAACAGAAGAATTAGACACGACATTTATAAAACAACAGAAGAATTAGATACAACAATTAATAACAACAGACGAATTAGATACGACAAGTATTAACAACATATAGATTAAATACAACAATTATTAACAGCAGAAGAATTAGCTACAACAATTATAAAACAGCAGAAGAATTAGATACGACAATTATTAACAACAGAAGAATTACATACGACGATTGTTAACAACAGAAGAATTAGATTCGACAATTATTAAAAACAGAAGGATTAGATACGACAATTATTAACAACAGAAGCATTAGAGACGACGATTGTCAACAACAGAAGAATCAGATACAACAATTATTAACAACAGAAGTGGATGCGACAAATATTAACAACAGAAGAATTAGATCATTATAAACAACGGAAGAATTAGATATGACAATTATTAACGACGGAAGAATTAGATACGACAATTATCAACAACGGAAGAATTAGATATGACAATTATTAACAACAGAAAAATAGATACGACGATTGTTACCAACAGAAGAATTAGCTACTACAATTATTAACAAAAGAAGTCAACAACAGAAGAATTAGATATGACAATTATTAACAACAGAAGAATTAGATGTGATAATTATTAGCAAGTGAAGAATTAGATACGACAATTGTTAACAACAGAAGAATTAGCTACGACAATTATATAACAGCAGAAGAATTAGATACGACAATCATCAACAACAGAAGAATTAGACATGACAGTTATTAACAACGGAAGAATTAGATAAAACGATTGTCAACAACAGAAGAATTAGATATGACAATTATTAACAACAAAAGAATTAGATACGACGATTGTCAACAACAGAAGAATTAGATACGACAATTATTAGCAACAGAAGAATTAGATACAACGATTGTCAACAACAGAAGAATTAGATACGACAATTATTAGCAACAGAAGAATTAGATACAACGATTGTCAACAACAGAAGAATTAGATACGACAATTATTAACAACAGAAGACGTAAGGTTGAAAGGAATAACGACTCCTCTGGCAGAGACACAACAACCGTTGATAAATGACGGAATAACGTAAATAAGGAAAGTTTGGGAGAAGGAACCGTTAGGACCCTTTAGGAATCTCCTCATCAAAACTTTGGCTAAGGGGGGGTTATGGGGCGGGGCGGGGTGAGGGGGCGAGGGGTGACGAGTTCCTTTGATCGAGACAAATGACAGAGGGAAAAAATGGTTTGAAGAAGGTGTGTGTTTGGTTGCCCCGTAGGTTCTCTCTCTCTCTCTCTCTCTCTCTCTCCCTCTCTCTCTCTCTCTCTCTCCTGATCAGGTGCTGGTGAGACTCTCCTCTCCCTCCCACTCCGCCCCCCCCGTCAATCTAGCGGAGTTTCATATATATATATATATATATATATATATATATATATATATATATATATATATATGTATATATATAGTATATATATATATATATATATATATATATATATGTATATATGTATAGTGTATATATATATATATATATATATATATCTATATATATATATATATATATAGTATATATTGCAGATTCTCGTCGAGAGAAAATTAAACACTAGGTAGGTATAAGTCCCGACCGGTTTTCACCTTTTCCAAGTCATCTTCAACAGGACAGGATTCATACCCAGTATTTCGTCGTCACCTACACACACACATATATATATATATATATATATATATATATATATATATATATATATATATTGTATATATATATATATATATGAATTCATACAAGCATACATAACATATACATAACATTGATCAATCCATCGCCACCTCTCTTATTATGTCGCGTTGCAATGAAAACAAAACGCAAAGTCAGAGAGAATTTGCTATTCCTGATCCCGCAGCGAGTGCATTCCGAGTCCGAGAACCTCAGAGCCTCCCATCCCACCCCCCCAACCCCCACCCCGGCACCTACCACCAAAAAGCTTTTCGCGCCTGTTCGAGGTCTCAAACAGAAAGCGTTCTCGCAAACTTCGAAAAGGAATCTCTTCTTTAAAAAGTACACTTATAAATACTTTTTAAAATATTATTATTATTATTATTATTATTATTATTATTATTATTATTATTATTATTATTATTATTATTATAGTAGATTCACTTCATCCGTGCATTTGATGTCTAGGGCAGTCCCTTACGACGCTTTTCATTGGCTATTGATAAGCCAATGACAGGGCTGGAAATTCAGTCTCTCGAGAGAGTTCACAGAGGCAAAATGTATGTTCCATCACTCCTGAAATATACCTCTTTCAGGAGAGGTAGAACATACATCCTGCCTATGTGAACTCTCGAGAGAGCCTGAGAGTTTCCAGCACTGTCAATGACTTATCAACAACCAATCAAGAGCGTCATAAGGGACTGGCCCAGACATCAAATGCACGGTTGATGTGAATCTACTATAGCAAACATATGTATACAGAAATTATGTTATTATTACTAGCAAACATTATGTATACAGAACTTAAGTCTGAAAATTCGTAAAGTATCTAAGTCTACGGGCACAACCAGCCTCGTTTCACGGGCGGAACCAGCTCCGTTTCAGGTAATCCCTTTTCACCCCCACCCCTTTGGCGGGGTGGGTGGGGGGAAGGTAGGATGAGATCCCATTATAAACCATCTAAGGGGTCCCCACTATAACCCTGCCAAGTTTTATGCCCATCAGACCAGCCGTTTGGCCGTGATTGAATGACAGACGGACGGACAGACATTACGCCCAACATAGTATTATTATTATTATTATTATTATTATTATTATTATTATTATTATTATTATTATTGAAATTCAAGCAACCAAAAATCCGGTATTCATTTGAAATAAGTATTAGAAGGAAAGAGGAAAGACAGAAAGGAGAGATCAGCTAATATAAAAGAAAATTACATTAAACTTTTTTTCTATGCTTGATTGATGTTTCTTAATGTCTCAGTCATACGAGACAGAAAATCATATATATATATTTTTGAAAATGTCTTTAGGTGTCCGTCAATCAGGTGTTAAATGTGAAAAGTCACGTCAGCATTGTCTTAATTGTTGTGTTTGTTATTGGCGAGCATTTGTTTTGGAAATTGTTGAAATATTTGCATTAGGAAATCTTAACGTCCTAATTTTTAGCTTCTTACATCTCTCACATTTTGGATAAAAAAAAAAAATAAAATAAAAGTCCCAGGATTTTCATAACTCAAAATTTTAGAACTCTGGTAAATCATATATATATATATATATATTTATTATATAATATATATTAATATAATATATATATATATATATTAACGCATACACACACGATATATATACCTATATATACATTATATATATATATATATATATATATATATTATATATATATATACACGCATACACACACAATATATATATATCCTATATGTATGTATATATATATATATATATATATATATATATATATATATATTTTTTGTTTTTTTTTTTTTTTTTTTTTTTTTTTTTTTTTTTTTTTTTTTCTTTTTTTTTTTTTTTTTTTTTTTTTTTTTTTTTTTTTTTTTTTTTTTTTACACAAGACCTCATTAAAACTGGATGATATCTAGCGGAGATATTTATTCAAGAAAAGTCACTTTTCTTAAATAAATACTAACCCCGCTACGTACCAACCGGTTTCAATGAGGTCCTGTTAATAACTGTATTAATGCACAGAACAACTGTGTAAGTGCTAAAGTTAATATGTTTACATACATATGTGCGTAAGTGTGTTTGTGTATGTGTGTGACCTTGAAGCTGTCACTCAAAGGTCTAACCCTAAACTTAATTTCTCCCTACCTGTACCCATCACACTACTAGAAAGCAATTATTAAAACCCAACTTTACATTATATAGATATTTATTTATACACCCCCGATGATAAAATATCGAAACTGCTTAGAATCCCAGAATTTGGGATGCGAGTCCCCCAAGAATCCTGATCTGAAATGGAGATCGTAGTGTGTGCGATCGTATCCCTTCCTTCCTGATATTCGTTAAGTTCGTATTCCTACGAGCAACGGATATCTTTCCGCAGAGAGCGTTTCCCTCAAATGCATATTCCTAATGGATTCCAGTGGCGGCCGCCGTCATGCATATTCCATTCCAGATACGTGAAAAAAAAAAAAAAAAAAAAAAAAAAAAAAAAAAAAAAAGTCAGCAACTTCAAAGCAGTAAAATTAATAAAAGATGTTTCGGATTCAAATCGTAAAATCGGAGTGCATGCGTGCGTGCATGTGTGAGAATTTTTTTTTTATTTTCTTAAGTATCCATAAAGGTATGCATACACGCATTCGTGTATGCTAACGGGACCTCTGTGTATGCGTATATGAACCTTCTGCACGGCGGCTAAAGTATGAATGTTTGCAACTGAACGGAGAAATGAAAAGAGGTTGCAGCTAAGGGCCGAAGGGACACCTCCCCCGCCGCCCAACCAGACCTATTTCGCAATCAAGGAACTGAAACGCGAGAGATGCTTGAACGTTTAAAATCAAGCAACGTCGATGATAATCGCCTTGTACACGCTTGCTTGCTTGCTTGCTTGCTTGCTTGCTTGCTTGCTTGGCTATATCCGAGCTATTGAAAGCAGGAGCTCTTCTGGCTGCGCTGTCTATACGAGCGCTTAATTCCGGACAGTGTGTTAAGCAACACGCGCATAATACTACTTCACCTACTTACAGAAGTTGACGCCTATTGATAAAGAACAAACCCCAAATTCAAGCTTCCAAATAGTATGGTCAGAATAGTATTTATTCTGAGCTTAACTTAACGCTCAGAGGAGCCTTTTGCTGTGAGTGAGTTGAACTTCACTCACAGGTTCGAGGTTTAATGCTCTCTCTGCTTCCGGGATGCAGTCACATTCATATGCATGACCTCGCTTGCCCAATAATTATTTCCTGGGTTGCGACGCCAGTTTTAGTGACCATCAGTCAATTCACCAATCACTTCATTATTTATTTTTTATCTATTTTCTTCTCTGCGATTGTTCTTACATCACGATTTGCAAAAGCCTGTTTTTTAGAAGGAATTTTAGGCTTGATAAAATAATAAAAATGGTGATAATAATAATATTAATAATCCTACTATAATGGGCGTTACGTCTATCCATCCATCTGTCATTCAATCACGGCCAAACGGTTGGTCCGATGGGCATGAAACTTGGCAGGGTTATAGTGGGGACCCCTAAGATGGTTTATGATGGGGTTTCATCCTACCTCCCCCGCCCCACCCCTCCGAAGGGGGTGGGGGTGAGAAGGGATTCCCTGAAACGGAGCTGGTTCTGCCCGTGAAACGGGGCTGGTTATACCCGTAGACTTGGTTACTTTACGAATTTATCATACGTAATTTTTGTATACATATGTTTGCTAGTAATAATCATACTATAATGGGCGTAATGTCTGTCTGTCTGTCTGTCTGTTCATTCAATCACGGCCAAACGGCTGGTCAGATGGGCATGAAAACTTGGCCAGGGTTATTGGGTGGTGGGGGACCCCTAAGATGGTTTGTAATGGGGTTTCATCCAACCTACACCCCTCCTTTGTAGGGGGTGGGGGTGAGAAGGGATTCCCTGAAACGCAGCTGTTTCTGGCTGTGAAACAAGGCTGGGTATTCCCGTAGACTTGGTTACTTTACGATTATTCATACAAAATTTCTCTACAACTTTCCCGGAGAAAGTTGCAAATATTTCAGCTCGGACAAAACAATAGAAGATGAAAATTATCATCAATATCCGCAGATTTTTTTAATAACTTAAATCCATCGGGACTGCCAGTGCACAAAATAACGTGAAGAGTAATACTGCCCGGTAATGTTGCTTCGGAATTTCGATCCTGCAAATGGACATAATAAAAAGTAAACTGACAAGTTCCTACTTTCTACTCTTTTTTGGAAGACACAGGATCATATGAACATTTATCAGTAGCCATAACGCACTGACATACAAGTTGCGTCTTTGCAGTAACATAATGAAAAGAAA